>NC_084734.1:49755349-49847849 GCF_033978785.1 Entelurus aequoreus | reverse complement strand
CAGTCATTATATTATATTATTATAAAAATTAGGGGTGTCCCAATCCAATATTTGTATTGGATATTGGTCTGATACAAAAAGAAAAACAAGATTTGGAAGATACTGCATATTCTTGCATGTAAAATGTGTGATATAATGTCCGATACAGGCAGTCCTGCAGTGTGTTTATTTGTGCAAAGCTGGACAGCCAGTTAACATCTAAATGTCCTCCAATAAGCACACAAAGTTGGTGTTTTCTTGTATTTTAGTCAAGTAATTTACAAAAGGTAAACATGGTAGGCTATAGACTAGGGATGTCGCCGACCAGTATCGGCTGCTTTTCTTGAAAAAGTAAGTGATCGCCATACTTTTCAATGCCGATCACAAATGCTGACAAGCCAACAGCTAATTGTGTATCTCCATACACAGTGTGGAGCCGAGAAGTATATGCTACTTTGTATTAGAAATGGCAACGGCGGAGGATGCATGTGCACGTACGAGCCAGTCTGCCCCACAACAAGAGGATAGAGAAAAAGAAGGAACTTATTGACTGAAATGTCAGACTACAATGGCGGACTCGCGCAAAGCACTTTGGGTAAAACTTTACCTTACAAGGAGCTTTCCGCTGACATCACCAATTGTAAAGCATCACAAATTGGCCAAATTCCAAACGCTTTGTTTGGAGGAAGAATGAAGGAAGGCAAGATTGTTATATAAATATCGCCGCCAGGGTTTGTTTTCATATTTTCGGTACCTATGCAGATCCCAAATACAAAAAAACAGGTACCAATAGGTAAGAAAAGTTGTTTTTGCACAATAGGTCCTCTTTAAGTGTTATAATCAAGTATTAGGATGAGGCTAAACATGTTACACACCTAGAGCAAGCCAGGATCAGGCATGCTATAACTAAGCTAACCGCTAACCTAGCTTTAAACAACACCAATAGATAATTGCTTAGTAAAGTTGAAGAATTGTAAATGGAACAATGTTACAGCTGAAAGTAAGAAGTTATTAACAGGAAATTGACAAGTAGATTAATAAGAGTACAGAGAGAAGATAATATAACTACAGCATTGTCACAGTGCCACCCACACTGGTTTAAATGTAACTTAGATATTGGGTTTCACTATGTAAAGCGCTTTGAGTCACTATCAATCAATCAATGTTTATTTATATAGCCCTAAATCACAAGTGTCTCAAAGGGCTGTACAAGCCACAACGACATCCTCGGTACAGAGCACTAGAGAAAAAGCGCTATATAAATATAATTCACTTCACTTCACTCCACTTCACAGCTAGAAGTACACATAAGAAGAGGAGGGCGAATTGATCCATTAAATCACCAAGGGTAATATCAATATTAGATCGATACTAGTATTATTAAATCGATATTTTTATTTTCCTATAACAATTTTTTATTGTTTTGGTCATGTTTACAAATTTCAGATGATGAGTGCCTGCCTGGACACAGGAGGAATTTGATGGCAAAAAATATTTCCAAGATTAACAGATCATATGTATTGATTTTGTCTATTTATTGTGTACGATTGACTTTGTCTTGCTCAAACAATTGTATCTAATACAAGAGAATAAGGAAGTAGTTTTAATATTGTGTTGATATTATTAAACTGCTAAAAGTTTTCAAATTCACAGTTAATACATTTTATCAGTATTGTTATCAGCCAATGTCACTCATGGATGATCGGTATCAGAAAACCCTGATCGGAACTTCCCTACTATAGGCTACTCGGAGCTAACAGCTACACAACAGCTGAGCACAAAATAGCACACTAGCTCGACATATGTGATACGTGTTCTTAATTGAACAATTTGCAGTCTAAACCAGCACATTTGTCGATATAAACAAGTAATACATCATTATAGTTGCATATTGCTTACACATACAAAGTCTCCAAGGCAAAAGCCTATTAGTAAGTACCCAGTAACAAACGTGTCCGCACCCTTCAACTTACTGCGTCATAAGCTTAACTTTATGTACTAGGTCCAGTAGGTGTCGCCAAAAAAAAGGAATTTACCACTCGGCCTCAATTTAAAGACAGCATAAGTTTGTCATAGTGTTAGTGCTTTTCATACCGACCTTTATTCTCTGAGTAATTTCACTTGATCAAGCCTTTTCTTTTACTTTTTAATACATTTATTTATGATTTGTACGGATGTCGTATCAACTTAATATCGTATCGGCCAAAACTCAAAGGTCCAAAATCAGTATCGTATCGGAAATTAAAAAGTTGTATTGGGACACCACTAAAAAATATATGATATGTATGTAATTTTAATATATTGATTTGGAGTGCATGAGAAAGCAGAGGGGAAACTTGCATTTCTTTTTGACCACATGCTCATGTATGAACAAGTGTAATGTACGACACGACAGCAACACAACCAATGTTGTAATAGCGCTTAGGAGCAAACTGCTAAGTCAGCATGAATAGTGCTGATGAGTGGATTGTAAACAACAATAGCCACAAGTGTAACACTCAACAACACTAATTTGACAGCGCTTGCAACACTAGATAAAGCTGCATGGATTGTGTGGACTTTGTAAAATAGTTACCACAAAGAGGTTGTCTACAGCCACACCTGTTAATGTTTTTGCCCTAATTAGAGATGCTTGGCGGTTATTTGATTCTGTGGACGACACACATGACGACTTTTTTAGTGAATCTAATAGAGCCGTTAATTGGAGCATTTACAGTACATTCCTACATACATTCTGTTGTAGTTTGTAGTCTGAATACTTTAGACTAGAGACCATTCAGGGTTCAGGGTTCTGTTTCTACCCGCCATCTTTCTACCTCACCACTCAGAGCAGGCATCAAATACTTTGCATTTAGGATCAATTGTGCTAAATGCAAAAGTCAACACAGCCTTGACAAAAAGCTGGTTGTGATATTGTTTTAAAAAAAATCCTATTAGGCAAACGTGACTTTTTATTGTTCTAACAGTAATCAGTCCCTCCGGGAATTCACAGGCTTTATTTGTGATTGTTTGCCTAAAATGTCTGAATTCTTTCTGAAAAAGCTGTGGCAAAAGTTTTTTGTTTTGTTTTGTTTTTTAAAACTTTGAATTTTATAAATTTGGTATCAATGTTTTAAGTGTTCCTGTAAACTTAACCTCAAAAAGCACAGGATTTCAACAAAAATGTGGAAACAAATACTGTATTGATGTTTTCCTCATATACCAGACAGACTAAAAAGTGGACACTAAATGACAGTGAAAGCCCATAGTCAGAGCTCTTTGTCAAATTACAGCACTGTTTTAATTGAGTATAACTAATAATGGTAATAATTATAATTACAGGAAGAAACACCACCTAAGGCTTCCTTATTGCCCACACTCTGCTCTGTCGGCCACAAGTTGCAGACATTCTCTGTGTATGTTTTACGCTTGAAAAGTGTGCATCTCAAACATTCATTGAAGTCCCAACACATTTACCCCCGGACATTAAGAGCATTTTTTTTTAGAGCGATAGCACAAATTGTTGTTGGTAAAATAGAGACGATAAGAAATTATTATCACACTTTAACATCTCAAAAATGTAAATGCTGCCTCTTTGCTAGGTCAAAACTCACTTGTTCTTAATTGTCTTACCCTGGATAAATAATAAATAAATGTTTACATATATAAATACATGTAAACTAGGAAGCAAATGTGTATGTACTTCATTACCCAGAAGGCTTAGCGCTGTAGACAGGAACATGAAGTCGGTCAGAGCTCGGCAGGAGGACAAGAATTGTGTCGTTTGATCGGTGATATATCGTTACAAGTTTTGTCTACACAAGAAGCAAACATAAGTGTTGATTAGACAGTTGACGTGTGCGTTTGAGCGTGGCTCAGAGACAAATTTGATTGGTGAAAATGGCGCTGATTGGCCAAAATGTGCAGGGAAGTTGCGGTCATTGGCCGCGCAACTTTTAATAATTGGCGCCATCGCAAAATCCTGGAGGGATTGATTAATGAATGAATCCATGTCTTCGTTTACACTGGACACCAAATCAGATTTTTTTGCCCTCAAGTGACACAGATAGGATCATTTTTGCCAGTCTAAACGATCCAAAGTGCTTCAAAGCTGATATTTTCGCATCAGACTTGTGGCTACATTGGAAGGTAGTTAGAATCCGTTTGGAATCTGATCTTTTCAATTTTGACTGTGAGCTAAACGGCAATGCGACCTGTTTGCGACTTTTATGTCATTTGGTCGAGCTACGTCATTTGTGTGTGCAGAAATGCAATTTGCAATTATCTTCTTTCTTCATCTTGTAGTTGTTTTCCACCATCTGCCTAGTTCCACGGCACAAACCCACTAGCACGCTGATCTGTGGCGTCCATGTTTTCTTGTGTCGTAGCAACCTCATTGTTCAATTACATAATCCGGTCGACTTTCTTCGTTTTCACTTTAAATGCACATGCAAGTGACGTTGAGGCCACATTGGGGCCTATGCGCGTTTATACTGGAGTCTGACTAGGATCACAGTTTACTTGCAAACTAAACAGTCAGATGTAAAAAAAAATCAGACTTCGAAAAAACCTGATTTGGTTCACTTTGCTTGCAGAGTAAACATAGTCCATGACTTAATGAAGGGAAAAATTCCTTCCACATGTTTCGCTACCCATCCTAAAATAAACTCTTAGAGCTCTGCTGACTATCCATCAGTCAGCTTCAGGAGGTGGGAAGTGTGTTTTGATGTTTTATTAATAAAAGCCTGCGATATGAACAAGGTTGTGTTGACGTTCTATCGAAAGTCTAAAGGCTGTGTGTGTTTAAAAAAATGTGTCCTCTCATGTTTACACTTCACTGTGACAAACTCTAGAGTTATTCCAGAGTTATCTGTGACATTTTTAGCTTGTGTCAGTAAAAACAATTTTTTTTTCCTTCCTTCCTCCTTCAGACTGTTGGATACTTCTGATCACGTGTCCTTGCAGTTACTAAATTCAGCTTCATTTGTTTTTTCTGCAGACAATCGTGCTTGTGTGTGTGTGTGTGTGTGTGTGTGTGTGTGTGTGTGTGTGTGTGTGTGTGTGTGTGTGTGTGTGTGTGTGTGTGTGTGCGTGTATATCATATCTCCATGGCAACTAAAGTGTCATTTGATGCTAGCAGCATGTACTATTTGTTACACAACTGTTTGTTAGTTTTGTTGTAATAAAGATTTTTGCAAGCAAAAACTAAGTATTGAATACTTTCAGTTCAATTTAGGAATGTCAAAATTAACGCATCAATTAACACATGCGGTTGATCACAAAACATTATTGCATTAATCAGGTCAGTGCATATATATAGACTCCGACTGCTGTGTTTGTGGGTAAATTTTGCTTTAAAATGAACCCAGATGGGACTTAAGATAAAGTCAAGGTAATTTGCATTTATTGCAGTGATTAATTATCTTATCATGGAAGCACAAATTTAAAATCTAGAAGCACAACACGTTTTTTTAAGCAGGCACCAGCAAGAACACTGCTTGTACAACAACAAAGAGCAGCGGACGATAAACAAAATATTGGGTTGTCGTTTAAAGTCAATTTGAAGGGGTTTTATTATGCAAAAACAACTTTTCCTACTGATTGGTAGCTGTTTGTGTGTATTTGGGATCAGCCTAAGTCTTGAAAATTTCTAAAACAATCCTGCCCTTCTTCATATTCCTCCAAACGAGCCGTTTGGAATTTGCACAATTTGTGATGTTTTTCAACACAAGATGTCAGCGGATATCTCCATATATGGTAAAGTTTTACTCGAAGAACTTTGCGCGAGTCCAACAATGTAGTCCAATGTTGAAGTCAATAAGTTCCTTTTTCTCTCTATCCTCGTTGTGGGGCAGACTGGCTCGTACATGCACATGCATCCTCTGCTGTTGCCATTTCTAATACTAAGTAGCGTGTAGTTCCAAATTATATCTGTCAGTAGACTCCATATGGAAGCACTAAAAACTACATCATGGTTGACAGAGAGAAGACGCAGTCAAAGTGGAGGCACGTAAATAAGACCGCCCACAAAATGGCGCATCTTGAAGAGACGTTAAAAAAGAGGTTTAGAAAACATAATCCATGCAACATTTTGACCAAAAATTACATGTTATTTAGACCACAAGGAAATGTTTAAAATGTAGAAAAAAAAGTCATAATATGACACCTTTAAATTATGCAAGCAAGTAATGAACTGCGGTCAAATGATTAATCTTATTTAAAAAATGTATTGTTTGACAGTAGGGCTGCAGCAATTAATTGTTTAATTCAATTAACAAGCTTTGATTTAAATTTTGTAGCTTTGATAAATTCTTTAATGAGTGTACTAATAAAAATTGATAAATTCCGGACCGCATGAGTTTTAGTCCCCCAGAGATAGTTTTAATAGAGCGCACATGAGATCTGTATGCCAGCGAAACAGCAGAGATTAAAAAATAAAAAATATCAATGCACACATGTTAAAAGTGTGGTTTCAATGTAAATGATGTTCATTTATTAGATAAAAAGAATCAAGGTTTGGGGCAAGCAGACGTTTTTTAAACGTATTTCAATTATTTTCCCTAAAATACACATTGAGGCTGTAAAGTAGGTTTTATCCAATTATTCGATTAATCAAACAAAATTATAGATAGATTACTAAAATAATCTATAGATGCAACCCTAATTCAAATATACTAATAATAAAAAATATATAAATATATATATATATATATATATATATATATATATATATATATATAGAGAGAGAGAGAGAGAGAGAGAGAGAGAGAGAGAGAGAGAGAGAGAGAGAGAGAGAGAGGAGAGAGAGAGAGAGAGAGAGAGAGAGTATTTAACACAAATATTACACTATTTATGATGTTTAGAATCTGTATTTCAGTAAAAACATTTGATTTGCATTCCATTCCAGCTAATCTTTCGTAAATAAATGTACATTAGTACGTTTATTTCATACATGTATGTATGTGTTCTTGTTTCTTGCATTGAACAAAGAGAGCACAGTCTACAAGTCAAATTCCTTGTGTGTTAAACATACCTGATTCTGATGTATATTATTTCTTATATCATTGTAGTTGACTTTCATCCACTAGATGGCGCCAGTGTACCATCAGTGCTATACTAGTAGTACAGTTTCAGAATCAATGTGTTGGATCCCCTCAAACAACTAAACTATTTTAGTAATCTTTCACAAATGTGTGCTTTTCTGAGAAGTGAACCATCCATCCATCTAAACCAATTTGATAGATTTACTATGATATGTTCCTACTATGATTAAAGATGACAAATGATTGTATTAGTTTACGTTAAGACATCACTATAATTTGCTTAAGCATTCAACAGGTGTGATCAATGCCAGGTAGTAAAACACAGAGTACAAAATACCAAAGGGGACGACAAAATAACAAATGACGAAGATGCAAGGTGGAATAACAAATGAAAGAGGCCAGAGGGTATCGCCCAGGGCGCCATTGAAGCTAGAAGCGCCTTTACGGGAGACATTGTGTTAGTCGTGGTAGTGAGGAGAAATTTAGGGTGCAGGACTTGTACAAAGAAGTTCAAAACCACTCACAGAAAATTCAGCAAATGTCCAAGAATAAAAAATAAAAATAAAATAAAATAAAATCACCAGCATCGTCCTCGTGAGTCTGGTTAGCTTACTAAAGTGCAATTTAAAATTTTGCGCGAAATATCCTGCTGAAAACGTCTCTGTATGATGACGCCTGCGCGTGATGTCACGGATTGTAGAGGACATTTTGGGACAGCATTGTGGCCAGCTATTAAGTCGTCTGTTTTCATCGCAAAATTCCACAGTATTCTGGACATCTGTGTTGGTGAAAATTTTGCAATTTGTTCAATGAACAATGGAGACAGCAAAGAAGGAAGCTGTATGTGGGAAGCGGTGTATTTCGGCCGGCTGCAGCAACACAAACACAGCCGATGTTTCATTGTTTACATTCCCGAAAGATGACAGTCAAACTTTACCATTGGCTTGTGGAGAACTGGGACAACAGAGACTCTTACCAGGAGGACTTTGAGTTGGATACGCAGACGCGGTACCGTGAGTACGCAGCTGCGGCTTCCAAACATTTGATCGCTTGCCCGTACGTGCGTGCCTCTATGTGCATGTCACGTACGTAACTTTGGGGAAATATATGTGCTGTATGAACTTTGGGGAGGTGAACGGTACTTTGGGCTGTGGGATTGAGTGTGTTGTGCGGGTGTTTGATTTGTATTGGCGGGTTATATGGACGGGAGGGGGGAGGTGTTTGTTATGCGGGATTAATTTGTGGCATATTAAATATAAGCCTGGTTGTGTTGTGGCTAATAGAGTATATATATGTCTTGTGTTTGTTTACTGTTTTAGTCATTCCCAGCTGAATATCAGGTCCCACCCGCCTCTCACAGCATCTTCCCTATCTGAATCGCTTCCACTGCCCTCAAGTCCTTCACTCTCACTTTCCTCATCCACGAATCTTTCATCCTCGCTCAAATTAATGGGGAAATCGTCGCTTTCTCTGTCCGAATCGCTCTCGCTGCTGGTGGCCATGATTGTAAACAATGTGCAGATGTGAGGAGCGCCGCAACCGGTGACGTCACGCGCATATCGTCTGCTACTTCCGGTACAGGCAAGGCTTTTTTATCAGCGACCAAAAGTTGCAAACTTTATCGTCGATGTTCTCTACTAAATCCTTTTAGCAAAA
Source organism: Entelurus aequoreus (assembly GCF_033978785.1). Taxonomy (NCBI): domain Eukaryota; kingdom Metazoa; phylum Chordata; class Actinopteri; order Syngnathiformes; family Syngnathidae; genus Entelurus; species Entelurus aequoreus. Next base: position 49,839,192 of record NC_084734.1, on the reverse strand, counting down.
ATATGGCAATATCGCCAAATGTTCAAGTATGACACATAGAACGGACCTGCTTTCCCCTTAAATAAAAAAAATTGCATTTCAGTAGGCCTTTAAGCATCAAGCAGAAACCCACGGAAGGTACAACCTAAAAGCATAAAACTAGAAACAAAGGTCGTAACACAAATTGCTGAGTTGCATTTGACGTCACAACTGTTTTCTTCTTCACATCTTAATTCACACGATGGTCAAGCAGCTTGAGTGTAACATTAAAACAAGTGAGAGTGAGTGTAGAGTTTGAGCAGAAAATGCCATATTGCTGTTCTGTTCTTGGGTGTTCCACTCATTCAAATAGAGAGATAGGAAAGAGCTTATATAGAGTTCCGAAATAAGTGGTTAAAGTGTGTCAAAAGAAATGACTATTAAAAATATCAAAGTCATCATTTTGTGGAATACAATCGGGCCATGCCCGTGTCTGCAGCGATCACTTTGAAACATGTTTGTTTGAACATTTGATTTGTTTGAGAAACTTTCTGTGAAGCCAACAAGTTTATTATCTACTATATTAGTAGTGTTTGAGAGCAGAACTAAACGTAAAGAAAGGACAAGTGCATTAGTTTGTGTTCTTTTGTGGTTCATCCATCCATCCTTTCTACCGCTTGTCGCAGGGGTGCTGGAGCCTATCTCAGCTGCACTCGGGCGGAAGGTGGGGTCCACCCTGGACAAGTCGCCACCTCATCACAGGGCCAACACAGATAGACAGACAACATTCACACTCACATTCACACACTAGGGACCATTTAGTGTTGCCAATCAACCTATCCCCAGGTGCATGTCTTTGGTGGTGGGAGGAAGCCGGAATACCCGGAGGGAACCCACGCAGTCACGGGGAGAACATGCAAACTCCACACAGAAAGACCCCTAGTCCAGGATCGAACCCAGGGCCTTCATATTGTGAGGCACATGCACTAACCCTTGTGCGACCGTGCTGCCTTCTTTTGTGGTTGCTATGCCTAAATATAACTACGAAGACCTGGTAACGTCATGTTAAGTCCTAGTAATAAATATTGTGATTGTTGGTCCAATCCACCGTATTTTCATTGTCCATTTTCATAACAGAAACTAAAAGCTTAGTTGTTGTTGTGCAGGAAAGCCAAGGGCTTTATTCGACAAAGATGACCACATTATAACGTTATGGTGATATTTGTTAGCATGTATAAAATATCCTTTATAGTATTAATAAAGTAGATTAATAAATCTCTTGTAGACTCAACAGTATGTACTGAATCTTGATATCGCTAGCAAACATTGCTGAACAAAAGGGACATCTATAGCTAAATAATTAGACACAATATGAACTTCACACTATAAAAACAACTGCAGACATGAATTGTAGATGACAGATTAATATTTGTAGCAGGAAATCAACTGCAAAAAAAGTATCCTTTTTCTCATTAGCGTCACGATCACAGCAGCACGGCACTCGTTATGTCAATCAAATATGTTATGTGGCAATGCATGAAAAAATCCAACATTGTCTTTCACCAATTAATGCTTAATTTTTGGAGCCCTCAGTTGTAAAGACATTATGTGCCTCCAATATTTTCTTCTCAGAATACCGTAAGTGTCAAATGAAGTGAGGTTGTAGTTAGTGTTGTGAGCAGTAATGTCTTGGTGATGATAAATGGTTTAAATCTTTCAAAAATTATTTTTCTTAAGAGTGTATAAATCCACTCCATCCCATTTTAAATATTTTTTCATGAGCGCTTATATTTTTGCCTCTAAACCTTTCAAAATACACCCAAATCTGCACTGATAGGCAAATAAACAGTAACCTCATAGGACTCTAGACCGTGGGTCGGGAACCTTTATGGTTGAGAGACTTCTTGAACAGGTGCGGTAGAAAGCGGATGGATGGATTGATTAAAATGCGTGAGAATGTTTTATATTTTGAACGTTATTTTTAACACTGTGATTACCAGCCGAATTATTCATTACTTATCGTGCTAAGATTTATCTGAGAACCAGATGCAGTTATCAAAAGAGCCACATCTGGCTTGAGAGCCATAGGTTCCCTACCCCTGCTCTAGAGCAGTGGTTCTCAAATGGAGGTACGCGTACCCCTGGGGGTACTTGAAGGTATGCCAAGGGGTACGTGAGATTTTTTTAAATGTCTGTCAAAAAAAGCTGTGAAAAGAAATGCAACAATGCAATATTCAGTGTTGACAGCTAGATTTTTTGTGGACATGTTCCATAAATATTTATGTTAAAGATTTCTTTTTTTTGTGAAGAAATGTTTAGAATTAAGTTCATGAATCCAGATGGATCTCTATTACAATCCCCAAAGAGGGCACTTTAAGTTGATGATTACTTCTATGTGTAGAAATCTTTATTTATAATTGAATCACCTGTTTATTTTTCAACAAGTTTTTAGTTATTTTTATATCTTTTTTTCCAAATAGTTCAAGAAAGACCACAACAAATGAGCAATATTTTGCACTGTTATACAATTTAATAAATCAGAAACTGATGACATAGTGCTGTATTTTACTTCTTTATCTCTTTTTTTCAACCAAAAATGCTTTGCTCTGATTAAGGGGTACTTGAATTAAAAACAATTTCACAGGGGGTACATCACTGAAAAAAGGTTGAGAACCACTGCTCTAGAGCATCGCCTGAAACACGGAAGTGCCTCTTGGTCATGTGATTGCAACCCAGCTATAAACAAAACAAAATATACAATGTCTTAACAATTCCCAGTCATAATAACTAATACATTTAATTTAAAAATAAATCAATTAAAAAATATATTTTTAATAAAAATAATACAGTTCCAATTGAAATAATTCAACACGCTATGATGCATAAATTACATTTTCCAATTTCAATTGAGTGCCAGTTGTGTGTTGTTGTTTTTTTTGTAATTTGGAATGCGTTGAAAATACTGCAAGTTTATAAACTGTGCGAATAAAATTAAATGTAATAATTTAATTGTGAGACCAACAATAACATACAACAAACACATGAAAAGAAAGACTACACATTGTTGTAATAAATATCAGTATATTTTTAAATTATTAGATATATGTAATAAAAGTATTAACAAATATGTCATACTTATATGGTTGTATAATTTTTTTGTAGTAATTTTTCAGACTGCATTAGGAATTTTGCTCCACTTTGTTGAGTCCATTGTTGACTGATGGCACATGCAGTGCAATAATCTCCCACATTCAACAGCAAACTAAGTGCTTTCATATTGCAACTACATTTAAGTGAGTACAAAATGGATCACAAGGACAACAATTCCATTATACACATTATTCAGTATTCGCGAAATTAGGAATCAGTACTATTTGTGTACAGAAACGTACATACATAAAGATATCTTTCGTTTATGGCAATACAATAAAAAGTGGACCAGAGGGGGACACCTGTATGTTTATAACATTCTATACTTGTTTAAGGCCCCCAATTTCCTACATATAATATATATTACACAATTATACACTGACTGAACACTTCTTTAAGTACAGACTATAAGTTCCTGGTTTTACAATTAATCAACGTTTATAACCACAAATGCCTAAAAGGGCTTCACAAACCACAACAACATCCTCGAATCAGAACCCACATCCGGGCAAGAAAAAACTAAATCCAATGGCAACAATGAGAAACTTGGGAGGGACTGCAGTTGTGGGGACAGATGCAATGGTCCAACTGATGCATAGAAGAGTGGTCCACCCCTGGTCCCGACTTGGACCAGGTAGTGCCTACTCCATGGAAACTGATCTGTGGCCACCTGATAACCTCTCTATGCAGGAAAGGGGAGCTGAGCAGAAAAGAGAAGCGGCAGTTCAACTGTTCTAAAAATTAGTCTATTTAAAGGCCAAAGTATATAAATGAGTTTTTTTTTTTTGGTCCTGTCCAGCTTCTCAGGCAAATCATATTGTTGATGTAGATGCTCATATTTGCTGTACAGATTTACTTTACAAAAGAGAAGTGTGGGATACTTCTCTTGTTGCCTTATTATAAAATGTCGTAGAATTTCTGACCTTTTGACCTATATTTTTTGTCTATTAAGAATGTCTGCTCATTTTCAATTCTCTTCTATTTTGTGCCATTGAATGGACCAGTTGTGGGACAAAGGTGAATATGGAGTAATGCCAACCTGTCTACAGAATGTTTAGATTTTCCAAATATGACTAAGAGATACAAGGTTGTTTTGGAACAGACAAACCAAAACAAAACAATCATGACGCACTAGATAAAAAAAAGTGACGCACGAGATAAAAAACAGTGACGCACAAGAGACATATAAAAAATGGCAGAAGACCGGAACTCCACAGTGATTTTGGCTTGTGTGTGTCTTGTTTGCTCCGGAGTAACATGTGGTCTGTCTGCACGGCCAACTCAATTCAACCTGCACTTCTGATAATGGGTAAATAAAATTGTTGTACTAAACTACTTTTGTTGCCTGCTTAAGCTTCGGACAATCCACTACACAACATTAAGTTCAGAAACAGATATGTTCTGTACCAGATTATATCTAAATAGCTACTTTCCATCTGCAGTCCCTGGCTACCTAAATTAAAGGGATCCAAAAATCAGGCAATACAATTATGACACTAATTAATCATAATAAATATATACATTCATAATAATCAATAATTAATCAAAAAATAATCATACTGTAGCATGTAATCAAATTAAGAAAAGTCATAACATGCCCCTTCATGGACATATTCTTAATATACAATACAACCACACCTTATTTACATCATCACACAAAGACCATAAATGCTCTTGTTCACATCTGTCCTCATTCGTAAAAACAACCAAGATTTTAACAGCCATACCTCACAATTTACAACAAAAATGCTCTCATGGATAAATATAATACACAGTTGATGTGTCAACATAATTCCCCTCTTAGTGACCGTGTGAGCAGCCTTGATTGCTCCAAAGCCACTTTTTAACTTCAAATTTTCTATTCCTTTTGTTATAACGTGGAGAAGGCTAATTGGTCTGTACTTGTTCTGGTCTTCTTTATTTCCTGCTTTATGGATTTAATTATAATAGCAGTTTCTCGACGTGGTAGGGAAAGTGTTTTCCGTTATTAATCTATTTATCAATTGTTGTTATACGAGCAATAATACAATCCTTATATGTTTTTAGGAAGATAGTGCCCAACCCATATATATATCTCTAGATCGTGAGTCTGATAATGCAGTGAAGATTTTGTTTAACTTTGTTTAATTTTTTAATTCTAAAATTAGTCCATCCTGAATAAATGACAATTATTTGCACTGATTTTGAGGGACTTTTTATTCAGGGTTTGTACAGACTGGATGAAATGTTCATTAAAATTATTACTTATGTCCAGACTGTCTGCGATAGTAGCGCCATTGATATTTAATGTTATAGTGTTGTTTCTTGTTTGCTCTCTTTCCGTAAGTTTGTATCTGGTTTTCCATAATTTTCTAATGTTCCCTTTTGCAGCTTTGATTAATTCTAAGGGAAAGTCAGCCTTAGACTTCCGCATAAACATTGTAACTTTGTTCCTCCAAACTTTTAAAATCATACGATCTGTATTTAGACCTGTTTTAATTGCTCTTTTGAGAGCTGAGTCCCGATGTCTTTATTAGAATCCAAACTGTTTTATTAATCCAAGGTATTTTTATTTTATCACTCTTCTTTCTGGTTTTGTATTAGTGTATTTACAGATGATCTCTTTGATTTTTGTCATCCAATTGTAATTCTGGTAGGGCTGCTTATCCTTTGTATCATGTAGAAGCCGTTTATAATATCCTTAAGTTTCTTTCTACGCGTCTTATTTAACTAGTCCAGATTAACGTCCCCCATGACGTTACTTCTTTCATACTATGCTGTTTGAGGATGTCTGAAAATGAATCAAGAAAAATGTCTTTAGCTGTGGTTGGTCGGTATACTACAATTACCTTGAAATACATTTCTGAGGAAAATGTGATTTTAATTTCAACATACTCAAATTGATCTACTTTTAATGTTTTCCCTTTCATAAATCATAATTCCTCCCCCCTTTGTCACTCAATCTGTCTTTTCTGTAATCTTGTCCCCCGGGACATTAATTAGAACGAAAGGTGTTGTGGGTTTTAACCATGTCTCTGATAGACAAGGTAATCCGGATTAGAGTCTGACAGTAACTGCTGTATTTGTTCAGTATGTTTCCTGTGGTAGAAAGTTTAATAATGCGGACACGTTTGTTACTGAATACTTTCTACAGACCTCTGTCTCTCTGCGACTTTGTGTATGTAATAAGCAACTACAATTATTTGATATGCTTAAATTTTGTTTTAGCTCAGCTGTTGTGTAGCTGCTAGCTCTTTGTAGCCTACAGCAGGAATGTCCAAATTGCAGCCAATAGCTATGTTTTTAACAGACAACCGAAATAATTAAAAATGTGGTATTAGCATATCGCTTCAATCAGCGGCAACTACGCCCTGTTTTATCATTTGACCTAAATTGTTGGTTTCGTAGGCAGGACAGAGAGCAAAGGAACAATGTGGGTCATTAGTTTTCCATCTTATACCATTCTAATTGTTGTAAGGATAGTTCACATGAGCGGCCATACCTTGAGTCCCACCATATATAAGAGTCAAAAGGCTCCTATTATGAGTCGTCTAATTGGTGATCATACACTTTGGCGGTTTGGGTGGCAGGGCACACGGACGCACCTCAGTCAGCCAGTGCTAGGACAGTTGGAGCAGTCCCCGTCCTCCATTCCTTCCTGGGAGGCGTCCCCAGTAGTTGTCAGCTGATGTCGTGCTGTCAGGCAACATCAGGAAGTTCCTTCTGTGCGGTATTGAATTGTCAGGGCACAGTTCGTAAAGCAGGTCATTACAAGGTGTGTGCAGGTTGACCACAAAGGAATGCTTCAAAGATTGTGTTGAACATTGTCCGTTGACACTTATGTCCAACAGGGGTCTGTTTGTATCCTGCTGTTCGTCCTGCTGTGGGCGTCCTCTGTCACACCTGTATTTTTTGTGAGCATGTTCTGGCTACAACTTTGGAGCTTGTCTTGTTCAGAGAAGTTGGCAGTCCCCCGGCTGCATATCCTTTCCACCCTCGCTTGACCTAGCACAACCGTGGCTACCACCCAAGTCCGTCTGTATGGTTTTACGTTTTGTTGAGGTTTTTTTTCCTCCAGAATTTGGAACTCAAAACATGTACACCCATCGTTTTCATATCCTCTCGGTTAGTTCAATTTTGCATATCACGTTTTAAAATCACAGTCTTAACTATCCCATTAAATGTTAATCAATAAACCTAATTCAAAGATTATACGTACTACTTCATGTGTATTTAAGTACCCTTTTAATTCACTTAAAGATTATCTATAAGTTAATTTAAACTATCATTTGTCTATCAGTAGGCACTAGCAAGCTGTACGTCATGCTACAGCAGACCTGGGCATTCTGCGGCCCGCGGGCCGCATCCGGCCCTTTGTACGTCCCTGTCCGGCCCGCTTGAGGCCAATTATAAATTACAAAATAAATTTAAAAAAGTATCTATTTCAAGTGTGCAATACAACGGTGCTGCTTTTGTTTTGAAAAGCGTTATTTGTATTACGTGCGCGCAGCGGCAATCACAAATACAAAATAAAAATAAAAAAAACATCTTTGTCGTGCGTGCAATACAACTGTGCGGCTTTTATTTTGAAAAGTGTTATATGTGCGTATGTCCTGTGAGGGAAGGCGCACAGCGACAAGTGATGCCCGGTTATCCCCGAGACGCTGAAAAGAGAAAAGTTGATGACGAATGGCGTGTTTTAAAAAAGACATGGACTGCCAAGTAAAGGTAAAGCTGTGGTACACACGTTGCTGTCTTTAAAGAATATAGTGTAACGACCTGATGAAGTAGATGTTGTCTTCTTGAGTTGCGTAAATGAGAAGTGCGTGTGGAAGGAACGAGATATGTTGAGCTGTGTTAGTATAGCTTGCTCAATAAAAGTTTAAAAAGAGCGTCAGACTTCGTGTGCACTTCTTCTGGACGCTACAATTGGTGTCAGAAGTAAAACTTTGCGCATATTGCACTGTTTGTGTGCTACGTCATCGGGAGGTACGTGCCACGTGAGGAGCTCGCCGCAAAGAGAGAGAGAGACAGAGAGAGAGAGACAGAGAGAGAGAGCGTTTACAGGTGCAGCCACGCTGCTTGCCACGAGGGGAATTCCGCCCTCAATGAAGACTCCCAGGTTTGATGGCAAGGCGAACTGGGAGGCATTTCATCCCACTTCTGACATCAATTGTAGCGTCCAGAAGAAGTGCACACCAAGCCTGACGCTCTTTTTAAACTTTTATTGAGTAACCTATACTAACACAGCTCAACTTATCTCGTTCTTTCCAAAAAGAAAACCAATCCTCACTCCTCATTTCCGCAACAGCAACGCTTCTTCCTTCTTCGCCAATCACCTTACAGGCGTGCTACGTTCACAACAAAGAGGATGCATTTTGATCATAATATTTTATTAGAGCGTATGAAAACGCGTATTGGGATGTCAGACTTAGCCTTGTCTTGGTTTAACTCTTATCTTACTGACAGGATGCAGTGTGTCTCCCATAACAATGTGACCTCGGACTATGTTAAGGTAACATGCGGAGTTCCCCAGGGTTCGGTTCTTGGCCCTGCACTCTTTAGTATTTACATGCTGCCGCTAGGTGACATCATACGCAAATACGGTGTTAGCTTTCACTGTTATGCTGATGACACCCAACTCTACATGCCCCTAAAGCTGACCAACACGCCGGATTGTAGTCAGCTGGAGGCGTGTCTTAATGAAATTAAACAATGGATGTCCGCTAACTTTTTGCAACTCAACGCTAAGAAAACGGAAATGCTGATTATCGGTCCTGCTCAACACCGACATCTATTTGATAATACCACCTCAACATTTGACAACCAAACAATTAAGCAAGGCGACTCTGTAAAGAACCTGGGTATTATCTTCGACCCAACTCTCTCGTTTGAGTCACACATTAAGAGTGTTACTAAAACGGCCTTCTTTCATCTCCGTAATATCGCTAAAATTTGTTCCATTTTGTCTACAAACGATGCTGAGATCATTATCCATGCGTTCGTTACATCTCGTCTCGATTACTGTAACGTTTTATTTTCGGGCCTCCCTATGTCTAGCATTAAAAGATTACAGATGGTACAAAATGCGGCTGCTAGACTTTTGACAAAAACAAGAAAGTTTGATCATATTACGCCTATACTGGTTCACCTGCACTGGCTTCCTGTGCACCTAAGATGCGACTTTAAGGTTTTACTACTTACGTATAAAATACTACACAGTCAAGCTCCTGCCTATCTTGCCGATTGTATTGTACCATATGTCCCGGCAAGAAATCTGCGTTCAAAGAACTCCGGCTTATTAGTGATTCCCAGAGCCCAAAAAAAGTCTGCGGGCTATAGAGCGTTTTCTATTCGGGCTCCAATACTATGGAATGCCCTCCCGGTAAAAGTTAGAGATGCTACCTCAGTAGAAGCATTTAAGTCTCATCTTAAAACTAATTTGTATGCTCTTGCCTTTAAATAGACTCCCTTTTATAGACCAGTTGATCTGCCGTTTCTTTTCTTTTCTTTTCTACTCTGCTCCCAACCCGGGGTGGACCGCTAGCCTGTGCATCGGATGGGGACATCTCGGGATGGTTCCTGCTGGCCCCACTATGGACTGGACTTTCGCTGATGTGTTGGACTTTCACAATATTATGTCAGACCCACTCGACATACATTGCTTTCGGTCTCCCCTAGAGGGGGGTGGGGGGGTGGGGGGAAGGGGGGTTACCCACATATGCGGTCCTCTCCAAGGTTTCTCATAGTCATTCACATTGACGTCCCACTGGGGTGAGTTTTCCCTGCCCGTATGTGGGCTCTGTACCGAGGATGTCGTTGTGGCTTGTACAGCCCTTTGAGACACTTGTGATTTAGGGCTATATAAATAAACATTGATTGATTGATTGATTGATTGATATATGTCTCCGTTATCCATAGGTTTATCTATAACCCATAACACGGTGGCCGAATGGATATAGTCACTCATGAACGGTCAGAGAAGCACAAAGCATCGGCAACGCAGTATTTTGGGCCACCTTGCAAGCAACATTCCGTTCTCATTTGCGGATGTTTTCAACAAATCCGTGAAGGATATGTTCCCGGATTCAGAGATCGCTCGCCAGTACTCAAATGGCAGAACAAAAGCCACTCAAATAGTGAAAGGTAAGTATTTTGTTTTTTTAAGTAAGCAGCAAGTACAGTACAGTTAGTAGAACAACTGTGTTTTCATTACTGTTTACTGTACTATATATATATATATATATATATATATATATATATATATATATATATATATATATATATATATGTATATATATATGTATATATATATATGTATATATATATATGTATATATATATATATATATATATATATGTATATATATATGTATATATATATATGTATATATATATGTATATATATATATATATATGTATATATATATATATATATATATATTATATATATATATATATATATATATATATATATATATATATATATATATATATATATATATATATATATACATACATAAATATAAGAAATACTTTAATTTCAGTGAATTCTAGCTATAAATATACTCCCCCCCTTAACCCCGCCCCAGGCCCCGCCCACCTCGACCCCGCCCACCCCCACCCCCAATCTCCCAAATTCAGAGGTCTCAAGGTTGGCAAGTATGAGGCAGGAGTTCTTAAATAGGACGGAGCTCATAGACGAACGCATGAATAATGAGCTCAGCGTTGGTGGTGGACAAAATGGGACGAATTTTTGCGATATTACGTAGATGAAATAAGGCGGTTTTAGTAACACTCTTAATGTGTGACTCAAATGAGAGAGTTGGGTCGAAGACAATACCCAGATTCTTTACCGAGTCTCTTTGTGTAATTGTTTGGTTGTCAAATGATAAGGTGGTTTTATTAAATAAGTGTCGTGTCTAGCAGGACTCAGTGATAATCAACATTTTTGTTTTCTTAGCATTAAGATGCAAAAACTTGTCTAATTTCATTTAGACACGCCTACAGATGACTACAATCTGGAGTGTTGGTCAGCTTTATGGGCATGTAGAGTTGGGTGTCATCAGCATAACAGTGAAAGCTAACACCGTATTTGCGTATGATGTCACCTAGCGGCAGCATGTAGATGCTGAAGAGTGCAGGGCCAAGAACCAAACCCTGTGGAACTCCTCACATTACCTTAACATACTCCGAGGTCACATTGTTATGGGAGATGCACTGCATCCTATCAGTAAGATAGGAGTTAAACCAAGAAAAGGCGAAGTCTGACATACCAATACGCAGGGGCGCCAAAAAGGGGGTGTAAAGGAGACGGATTCTAGGGGCCCATGATGGAGGGGGGCCCAGAGAGGCCCCTAATGATGATGAAATTATAATACAGGGGGGCCCTGTAAAGATTCTTTTCATGGGGCCCAAAATCCCTAGCCGCGCCCCTGCCAATACGTGTTTTGATACGCTCTAATAAAATATTATGATCGACGGTATCGAAAGCAGCGCTAACATCAAGTAGCAGTAACATGGATGACGCATCAGAATCCATCGTTAGCAATAGATCATTAGTCATTTTTGCCAGGGCTGTCTCTGTGAGTGATTTGCCCTGAAACCGAACTGAAAGGGTTCACCGAGATTGTTAGACGGTAAGTGTTCATTTAGCTTAAGGCAGGATTTTAGAGATAAAGGGGAGGTGCGACACCGGCGGGTAGTTTTGCAGGAGGTCAGAATCAAGTTTAGGTCTTTTGGGCAAAAAATTAATAACCACTGTCTTGAATGCTCAGGGAACAGTACCATAGGAAAGTGATACGTTAATAATATTTAGCACTGATAGTCCTAATATTACAAACAGCTCTTTTATAAGTTTCCCAGGAAGTGGTTCAAGTAAACATGTTTGTTTTGTCCTATTTACGAGTCACACGAGTTCCTCTATTGTTTTTTTTATAAAAAGAGAGAGATTATTTTTGCCAGTCGAGTGGGTGGAGCTACTGGCAGAAGTAATTTGTTGCTACTATATTAAAAAAATATATTTAGGATAGTTTTTATTGAGGCAGATGAGAAATGAAGAAATAATTAGTTTAGCTAAGGTAAGACCGTGTTTATAAGTTATTAAACTATCACTCCAAGTTTCGTCGCACACCATTTGCGTGCCAGCTTTCTATATGATCGTTTAAGAGCTCTGGTTTATTCTGTGAACCAGGAGTATGTATTCATTTTATAGCAGTTTGCAGTGATGTATGATTTAATGTCACAGAACAGCTGAAAGTGTAAGTTTGTGCGTGTTAAACTGATTCAAAACAGACAAATAAAGGGAGCTGTCATGTTTGTATCAAAAAATATAACATTTTTATTTCCAGCTACAAAGTCAAACATGTAACAATGTGTCACACTTCTCAATAAAATAGTACAAAATACTGTCGTCCAAAAATAACTAATGATACATTTTCCAAAGCACAGAACACATTTGGCTTTAAATTAACTTACAATGTACAAATATTTACATCATTTACACAAAAAAGGAATGAAATATTTCTTCCAGTCTTTTTCTTTCTACTCATGTACAAAATAGGCTCTTTTTTCCTTCTTTTTCTCAGTGCGTCCTAACTGGTTTTTCCCTCCTTGGGACGGAAACTCATATACACACACACACACACAAACACACATTGTCAGATAGACACACACACACACTCAACCATGTTCGCAAAGAGGAGGAACAGTGGCCTGCTGTGGTCTGCAGACACCCTCTATGGGCGGGGGAAGTATTACACACCTCATTTCGAGAGGCGGTCATATTTTAAAGTAAAAAATGGACGGTTGGAAAGCTAATCAAAGCAAAATGGACATTATAGTGCAGGAATCTCTCTGAGCTGCAAGGCAAGCTTCCGTCTGAGCTCTCAAAGTGCACGGCCGCACACGACGACACCGAAACGACACGTGTCCGACTACTTTTTCAACAAAGAAAGTCAAAAGAACACCAAAAAGTTGCAGGCTTCATATACCAAGCTACGGATGAGATGTTTTCAAGTCACAAAGGTGCCGCATTGCTACCACCTGGTGGCCCTCACGCCATGTCTCCCATCATCTTCTTGTAGTACATAGACTCGAAGATGTCGTTCTCGCCGGGGCAGTTGTAGTGGCAGGCGCACGACTTGATGAACATCATGTGCTTCTTCATCACCTGCCCGTCGGGGCACTTGAACTCCATGGGCAGGGTGGTGGTCCGGTGGGGGGTGCAGCAGCGGCCGTCCAGGCACACACCGCAGAACTTGGGGCGGTAGGACTTGGTGGTGGTGCAGCCGGAGATCTCGAACTTCATGGGCTTGGAGAGCCTTGGAGTGCGAATACACTTTTTCCCTTTCTGTTGAAATAAAGGACAATCATTTAATTTAATGATATCATATTTGAGTTATCCATATTTTAACTTAATTTGGTTTTATTTTGATTTCATTTTATAACATCTCATTTAATGATGTCCATGTATTTTACTTTTATTTAATGATATTTTCATTTGTTATTTTTATTTGATTTAATCATAGTTTATTTAATCATCAATTTTAATATTTTTAATCATATTTTATATGATCTTATTTTACTTTATAGTATCGAATTTTATTTTTCCCCATAGTACATTTATAAAAAAAGGCAGTCATTTAATCCAATCAATCAAATCACATGTTCTTAAACGGTCTTCAACATAACTGGCACATTTACAGAAATGTTTACAAATGTGTACATCCCTATAAATAAACAAATAAATAAATAAAATAATACCATTTTGCTTAATAGTGCATGTTTTCATTCTTTACCAAAAGTATGTTTATTTAATTTTATTCTAATAATTGTAATTTTTGGAGTAAATATATATATTTTGTTTTATGACCTTTTTTTTCATCTAACTTATTTTGATTTGGCTCAGCAGTGATAGCAAATAAAGAACAATAATTATATAGCATTTATTGTAATTTATTTGTATAAAATTCTATATAAATGATAATTTTTTTTTTTAATGAAAGTCGTAATTTTGGGACTCACCCTGATGCTCTGCTCCAGCTGGGACTCGCAGGGCCGCACCATGCACAGGCGGGTCTGCTTCTCCAGGCGACATTCGCGGTTATCGTTTGTGACCCGGGTGGAGACCCCCAGGCCGCAGGTCTTGGAGCAGGCGCTCCATTCGGTGGTCTGAACCAGGCAGTTCTCCCTCATCATGGAGGGATCTGGGCCATAGGTCTCCTCTTGGCGGTAAGCTGTGAGGACAACAACAACATGAGGATGAGAGGAGATCATTTCATGGTAAGTGTGTGTGTGTGAGTTTGTGTGTGTGTGTGTCACTCACCAGGCAAAAGGGAGCCCATGAAGCTGTTTGTGTGCTGCGGAGTGTCGCACACCCACTCCTCGCAGCACTTCCCGGGAACCTTGACCCGTCTGGGCATTGGGCAGTCAGGACTGGGCAGACGCACGTCCATGGAGCAGAGGGGCACGCAGCCCACAGCTCCATCCAGGCAAGTGCACTGATACTTGCAGCTGCTCTGGAAGCTTTCGCCGCTTTTGTACACCATTCCTCCAAAAACACAGGTGGCGCCCTCCCTCGCTGGAACAAGAGACAAGGTCAGCATCCGGCTCATGAAGCCCAATTAGAAAGAGGGGGGTGGGTTGGATGTTCTCACCTGTGCAGACTCCGATGCGTCTGTTGATGGGAGAGCCGAAGTCGCAGTAGAGACCCTTGTGGGGGTCACAGGCGTCCCTCTCGGTACACAGCTCCCCCATCTGCTTGGCGCACACTCTGCAGCAGCCGCAGCCGTCCGGCACCAGGCTCACGCCGGGGGCGCATTGAGGGGGGGCGGCGGGGCACGAGCACTGACCGCTGCACTCCTGACCTGCAGCCTAGATGCACAAACACGCTTTTAGACGCGGGACAGACACAAGCGGACCAGAGATGACCAAGAAGGCGCATACTTACCATACAGGCGAAGACAATGCACACAAAAGGCAGCAAAATCACTTTCTTCATTCCGGCAGACATCTTATTTTTCTTTTTCTTGAACTTTTTCAAAGAAAGATTCTTCCTGAAATTCGTCTGGGAGGCGATTAGTTTTCCTGTCCTCAGAGCGAGTAGAAAGCGTCCGCGATCAAGTCGATCTGGCGTCTAAGGTGCTGGACTCCTAGGTGAAAGCTAAAGTTTAGCTTCGGTTGGTCCGAGGGTTCGGTCTGAGTTCTGTTCGCAGTGCTGCGCCGCTTTTATGGCCCTCGGCCCTCGTGGTAACGCGTCATCAAGGGGGAGGAGAAGGGGGTGTGTGGGGGGGTCTGAATGGAGAGCCAACCCTGGACAAACATGGACATGCTTGGCATTCTTTCCTGGCTTCCTGACACCCCTCTCCCTCCCTCCAGACAGCCCACATTCCTGCTGTCTGAAGCTCACCCCCCCTCTCAGCTTTCATCTGGAAAGGTGAAGTCGGCTTGGAGACCCCCCACTGGGAAATTCCTCAAACCTGACTTCACAAACAACCACACTATAAATATAAATATAAATATATATATATATATATATATATATATATATATATATATATATATATATATATATATATATATATATATATATATATATATATATATATATATATATATATATATATATATATATATATATATATATATATATATATATATATATATATATATATATATATATATATACCTATACATATGTATATATATATTTTTTAAACGAACAAGCAGCGGGAAGAAAAGGAAGGTATGATATTTTCAGGAGAAAAAAATGTTTTTGGTGGTTTTAAGGTCCTCCAATTTTTTTTAAAACATCATTTTTTTTGTTATTTTTAAATTTAGATTTAAATCTATTGTATTGTTATTAAAATATTAAAAGACAAAACATATAAACTTTGTTGTAGGCAACAAAGCATACAAATATTACTTAATGGTGTCCTACTCCAATTCGGGTACTGGATATCGACCCGATCTCAATAACAACAACAAAAAACAAGTATGTGCTTGCATGTAAAATGTGTGATATATAATATCCAACACAAGCAGTCCTGCAGCGTGTTTACTTGTGCAAAGCTGGAAAGTCAGTTAACATCTAAATGTCCTCCAAAAGGCTTTTTTTGTATGTTAGTCAAGTGATTTACAAAAGGTAAACATGGTAGACTATATAGGCTACTAGGAGATAGCAGATACACAACAGCTAAGCACACGATAGCACACAAGCCAGACATCCGTAGTAAGTGTCCTTAATTGAACAATACTGCAGTCTAAAACATCACATTCATCAATATAAACAAGTATCAAATAATGAAAGTTGCATATTACTTACACATACAAAGTCTCCAAGGCAGAAACATATTAAAAAGTATCCAATAACAAACGTGTCCGCATCATTCAACATAATGGGTTATGATCTTAACTTCATGAATTATTGTGACCACTAGGTGTTGCTAAAAAAAACCAATTACCACTCCACTTCAATTTAAAGGCAGCATAAGTAATTCCAGACGCCTAATAATAAATAGGTTAGTGTTTTTTTATACCTACCACTGTTCTCTGTTTGACACATTTTACTTGATCAAACCTTTTCTAACATTTTACAGTACACAGTAATAAATGCATGCAGGATTCCTGCTCCTCTCGTATCGGGTTAATATCAGCATCGGCCAATACTCAAGGCTTCAATATTGGTATTGAATTAGAAGTGGAAAAAGTAATCGGTAGACCCCTAATATTAGTTAGATAATATTACATTACCACTTTTTTTTGTTTTTGTTTCTATTTGATTTTTAAAATGTGCCATGGGCCAAAAACAAGCTGCAGCCCACTCGGATCACAAATAAAAATAATAAAATATTAATGCAAATTTGTCTGCACACTTAGGTCCTGATTTACTAAAGGTTTGTGTGTACTAAAACACGTGCAAACCTGATAGCACACACAAATGTAATCTACTAAACGTGTGCAAAATGGATTGCGTCTCTTATGTGAGCAGAATAAGGCGTGCAATCCATTTGGCGTCTCTGTCCTCATTAATATGCAAAATATATGCTGATTATAAAAATGTCCACAATACAGTGAGGACAAAACGCTAATGTAATTATTTGGCACGCGCAATGTGATTTATCTACATTCATCACCGTGTTGGAAGCACTATTTTGCGTTTTCTTTAGCACATGTCAGAAGGACGTGCAAACTGACAGTTCCACACACAGCTGTGAGAGAGTGCTTGTGCTGCACAGTCACACAATGGACATGTGTGTGTGTCAACATTTTTGGCAGTCTGGAATAAAAATATTAGACATATCCTCTATTCAGCAACATCATTTTATAATTTCATAGCTGCTAGACTACTTAAGGGGCTGATTAAAACAAATTAAATTGATGCGTTTTGGTTTCATTTAATATTTTTTAATGACATTGTTTTTTTCACATATTACTATATATCCTATATGATAACAACTTTTTGAAGTATGCATTTTTTTGCGTCTTTAGTACGGTAGTGCAGCCTCACTCCCACGCACCTTTAGCGGTAAAAAAAAAAAAAGGGGTGTCTATGTCGATGCTCTGCATGACTGCTTCTAAAATGCCCATAAAAAGTGGTACATGTCTCCTACATGTTTGAAAACATAACACAACGTTGCAGGTAGGTGCATAACATGAATGTGCAATAAATGACAGTCTCTCTATGGTGATGGCCACGCAAATGTACACACAAAATACTCATTTAAATAATGCGGTCTGCGCCACTTTTCAATTCATGTATTAATAGTACACGCTACTTTATAGATTGGACACACTGTTTAGCGCAATGTATTTGGATCTTAGTAGGTCAGGCCCTTAATGTTCCCGATTAATACAGTCACCTGTGTGACGTTGGCCCCTTGTATTTGCAAATATAAAAGAACACTATTGTATACGTTTTCGTTTGTGCTGTTCCAAGTTTTTAAGTAATTCGAAAACTCATTTTCTGACCAGTGTTGTCATACAGCCCCACCAGCTTCAAATCTTAATAAACTTGTCCGAAACATTTGTGCTATGTTTTGTTCTGTCAAAAAAACATTTGGGTTTTAATATTAACATTAAAACCCATGTTTTACACCATGTTTTTTTTATTTTTAACAGTGCCTAACTTTTTTTTTACAATTCTACGACTGTATTTAATTATTTTAACTTGTTTTTACAAGTGTATACCTATTTTATTAATATTAACTTATGTTTCAATTGTACAACAGTATTATATTAATATGAATTTGTTTTTCCGCTTATACGACTGTATTTTATTATCTTATTTTCACATTCATACGACTGTATTCCATTACTATTTACTTATTTTTACACTCTTATAATTATTTTCTATTATTAACTTCTTTATACACTGATACCTCTGTATTCTATTATCATTCACTTATTTTTACACTTTTACGACTGTATTTTAATAATATTAACTTTGTATTACACCCATATGACTGTATTCAGTTTTAAACCTCTATCTTACTGTTATACGACTGTATTGTATCATTAACTTCTTTTTAAACTTATATGACTATATCTTATTATTATTAACTTCTTTTTCCACTCCTACAACTGTGTTTCATTATAATCAGCTTATTACACTTATACGACTGTATTATATAACTATTAACTTCTTCTTACACTTACATGACTGTATTATACAACTATTAACTTCTTGTTATACTTCTACAACTGTATTCTATTATCATTACTTATTTTTACATTGATATGACGATATTCTATTATTATTAACTCTTTTTACACTCAATCGACTGTATTTTATTAATATTAACTTTGTATTACACCCATACGAATGTATTCTGTTATAAACCTCTATCTTACTGTTATACGACTGTATTGTATCATTAACTTCATTTTTTACTTATACGACTATATCTTATTATTATTAACTTCTTTTTACACTCCTACAACTATGTTTTATTATAATCGGCTTATTACACTTATACGACTGTATTATATAATTTTTAACTTCTTCTTACACTTACATGACTATTACATAACTATTAACTTCTTGCTATACTTCTACAACTGTATTCTATTATCATTACTTATTTTTATATTGATATGACGATATTATATTATTATTATTAACTCTTTTTACACGATACGACCGTATTCTATTATTATAAACATCTTTTTACACTTGTGTAACCATCAAAAACGCTACGTAACTTATGACTAAAAGCAAGAACAAAACATTCAAAAAGAAGCGGAGCGCATTATTTCAATCAATCAATCAATGTTTATTTATATAGCCCTAAATCACAAATGTCTCAAAGGGCTGTACAAGCCACAACGACATCCTCGGTACAGAGCCCACATAAGGGCAAGGAAAACTCACCCCAGTGGGACGTCAATGTGAATGACTATGAGAAACCTTGGAGAGGACCGCATATGTGGGTAACCCCCCCCCCCACTCTTTCATCACAGTGCCTGCACTTTTATACCCAAAGGAGTGTTTACATGGAGAAAAAGTGTGTCACAACGTTGCTGAGTAGAGGAAAGAAAATGAGTGAGCTGGCCCATCGTGTCGTCCTCTTCTTAGCTAGTGCGGTTATGTCTGAGGACGCCGCAAAGGCATTTTTGTCCGACCTCGTCATTGCTTTATGATGCATGGATGTCATTCTGAGCTTCTCTCATCTACGGCCAGACTGACGTTTTACGACATCTGCTGTTGTCATTAAGGGGCTGATGCTAGAATCATTTCTAGTTGTACGTCTATGATGTGAAAAAAGACTGTCCACCATCAGTCTAAAGCGGCGCATTATTACATGATGACAAATACAGCAATGCCACTGGTCCTCATGAAAAAAACAGTCATCAGGAATATGAAGAAGGCGCAAATGTTCAATGTTACACTCAATGGAAAAGTGAAAAAGACTAAGTTTTGGAAGGAAAACAAGCAGAGTATTTTACGTTGTATACACATTTGTTAGTTTGGTGAACAAAAACAGTGGTTGAAAAAAATCCACTTATCTAAACATTGGTTATTTTCACACTTAAACAATTTTATAGGAAGTGCTTAACTTGTTTGGACATGTGTCTGGCGGGTACAAAATGCTAAAATATGACCTCCGTCAACAATAAAACTATAACTAATGTTAAAAAAGGAAACAAATGCAGCTTTTTTCATTCTATGCCAAAGCCTTGGATGGCATTTGTTGGTGACAAAGGCCAAAAACGCATATCTATAGTAGAAGGGCCTAAACTTGAGATTTAAAACTACATTTTCCAGCTGATAAAATTACTTGGCTCTAAACTATGCTTTCGCCATTTAACTTAAAACTGTCTTTTTTCCATTTTCATTAGGAGTTGACTTAGTTTTATGACCATTATACTAAATTACGACTTTACACATTGTAATACAGGTTTTACAATGGCCACAGTTTGACCCAGAAACAGATGATTTCAACTATTTCCATTATATAGTTCGAGACTGTTTTCGATCTTGGAGGTTCTGCTGTATTTTATTGCAATGATCATTGCCTTTGCTATTAATATTTGTAGCTTTAATGAAGAAGAAAAGCACATGGATAGCGCAGACCCACGCCAGGCTTTACCACTCAATAGTTAAACAGACCCGAATCCAGACCTAATCCGGATCACCCTCAAGATGTTATCATTTGTTGTTTATCCCATTTCTGATATTTCCTGAAAGTTTCATAAAACTCCACCCATAACTTTTTGAGTTATTTTGCTAACTAACTAACTGACTAATCAGACTAATGTTCCAGCATGTGAATGTATTTTTGTACAGTGTGTTCCAGTCATTGTGAGTATGTAGCACACATCAAATATGTATGTTTGGTACAAGATGAACCTTGAAAGGTCTGTTTTTCAGCTCGCCTTAGTAAGGACAAACCACTGCTGAAAAAATCCTGACTTAAGTGAAAAAGCAGCCGGTGAGACCCCGCCAAGACGTTCGTGCGGACATACTGTACGGCGGCGGCCATATTGAGGGAAATAACATCTCTATGTTCTGTGCGTACCTTTCTAAGGAGCTCTGGTCAGACTTGAAAAGACCAGGTGCACAGGACGTAACTACTGCACATCCCAGCCAGAAGTCACTGCGGGAAAAAGACTAGACGACGAATTGTGTATTTTTTTTTCTCCTCACAAAAAAGTTCACACACCAGGCCAAACTCTTATGAAAGGCAGCCTAGAGAGCGTATCGGAAATGAAAAACTCCCAGAGAAACCTGGAGCTGCAGGAATGTGTGAGGAACGCCAGCAGACAGGCTTGTGCTATTTGGAGGAAGCGTTGCCATATAAGGGCGTCTGCTCTTTGCCTAATATGGATATGTTCTCTTTGCACCCTGGATCAGCACAGTAGAGGCAGACCAGCTGAGCAGGAAGTAACACAGGCGTGAGTGAAAGTGATGTGTGTGTGTGTTTGTGTATGTGTATGTGTGTGTGTGTGTGTGGTCAGTCATCAGAGCCTTGGGGCTATCTAACGGAAACAGCTTGACAGGGGAGCAGGTTCAATCCCAAACATGTGAGCCCTTATGTGTGCACTCGGCATAACAACTTTTGTGGTCTTAAAGCAACCATATGTAATAATGTCAAATTAAACACTTCCCGACTTACTAGCATCTCCGTTATTGTCATGGTGACATAAGATCACATACGATCAGCCAGGACATCTATTGTGTGTTAGCATTTGCATCAGTGCTAGTTGCCTGTTGTCAGTCACTTATTTACCATTTTCAACTAAAATGCAAACATTAGTCAAGAGATCTTTAACAAAGGGTCTGTGACCCCCAGGGTGTTTGCAGAGGTACAGCAGGGGGCCTGTTACATGTTTGGTTGATTAAACTTTTCAAAACATATCAACACACACACTTATACATATATACATATATACACACACACATATATGTATATACATACACATAACACACACACGTATACATATAGACACACATATACACACATACTAATATGTACATATATATATCTATATAGATATATATATATATATATATATATATATATATATATATATATATATATATATATATATATATATATATATATATATATATATATATATATATATATATATATATATATATATATATATATATATATATATATATAGAGAGAGAGAGAGAGAGAGAGAGAGAGAGAGAGAGAGAGAGAGAGAGAGAGAGAGAGAGAGATTGGGATATATATATTTTCACATATACTGTACATCTATACATACACATTAACACACACACATGTACACACATAAACATTCTGTACATTGTATGTATATTTATAAATATATACAGTATATGTATAAAAAAGAAATATATATTTTATATATATATTTATTTATTATATATATATATATATATATATATATGTATATATATATATATACAGTATATATATGTATATATACATATACATATATATATATATATATATATATATATATATATATATATATATATATATATATATATATATATATATATATATATATATATATATATACAGTATATATATGTATATGTATATATATATATATATATATATATATATATATATATATATATATATATATATATATATATATATATATATATATATATATATACATATATATGTATATATATATACACACAGTATATACATATATAGGGCAGCACGGTGGCACAGGAGTTAGTGCGTGTGCCTCACAATACGAAGGTCCTGAGTAGTCCTGGGTTCAATCCCGGGCTTGGGATCTTTCTGTGTGGAGTTTGCATGTTCTCCCCGTGACTGCATGGGTTCCCTCCGGGTACTCCGGCTTCCTCCCACCTCCAAAAACATGCACCTGGGGATAGGTTGATTGGCAACACTAAATTGGCCCTAGTGAATGGGATTGTGAATGTTCCAGGTGGAATGTTGTCTGTCTATCTGTGTTGGCCCTGTGATGAGTTGGTGACTTGTCCAGGGTGTACCCCGCTTTCCGCCCGAATGCAGCTGAGGTAGGCTCCAGCAGCCCCCGCGACCCCAAAAGGGACATGCGGTAGAAAATGGATGGATGGATGTATATATACGTATATATGTATATATATAGAGAGAGGGAGAGAGAGAGAGAGAGAGAGAGAGAGAGAGAGAGAGAGAGAGAGAGAGAGAGAGAGAGAAAACAGTCCCCCTCAGTGCCTCATTTATTCTCCACTCTACAAGCTAGAAAATAGCGATGAGGTGGCGACTTGTCCAGGGTGTACCCCGCCTTCCGCCCAAATGCAGCTGAGATAGGCTCCAGCGACCCCCCGCGACCCCAAAAGGGACAAGCGGTAGAAAATGGATGGATGGATGGGATTTTAAAATAGGCGCACCAGTTGTGATAACTGCATGGCAGTTATCAGCTAGCAATTAGTGGCGCCAGCTGCCAGCTAGCAATTAGCGATCTAATGTGTCAGCTAGCGATTAACGCACCAGTTGCCAGCTAGTTATTAGTGCAATAGTTGTCAGTCAGCAATCAGCCCAACAGTTGTCAGCTAGCGATTAATGCACCAGTTGTCAGTCAGCGATTACCGCATCAGTTGCTAACTAGCCATTAAAGCGCCAATTGTCAGCTAGTAATTAACGCACTAGTTGCCAGCTAGTTATTAGCAGCGCTATACTATATTGTTTAAATATGTTAGCATTGCACAATAACAAGGTATTTTGGGACCAGTTTTTTCTTTGAATAGACTTTTCCATACAAGATTTACAAGTCAGGGTCCTCACTCCATCTCTACATCAGTTTGGAAGTCCTTGGCCGGTACAATGTTGAAGACACATGTACTAGTCTAAGCCCTCAAGGCAAGATTCCTATTGACTTTGAGAAAAGTACCACACTAGCAGTTAGCTTTGGTCAAATGTCAAAATACTGTTTGGGTTCTTCACCGGGTGCAATATTTACTTAACCTTCAAACTTCCAGATTTTATTCTGTTATTATTTAATCAAATCAAAAATATTGATTTTAACAAACATCCGACACCAGCTGTTATCTGATGTTATAGGGTATTCTTTTAGCAAGGTGCAAATTCTAATCGGGTTGGAAACTTGCAGGTATTATTCTGCGTCTATGTCACTAAAGAAAGAATCCTATTGATCTTAAAGAGCGACACGATGACGCTGCTTGTTAGCCCATTTCAAAGGTCAAATGACTTACATTCGCACATTGGTAAAAACTGTTCAAACTTCAGGTGTTATTATTTTAAGTCACAACAAGAATACTATTGATTTGGACAGGTAGTTGAGGTACTTTAAAGGCATATTTGTCTCTTCTTTGTTTGGTGTCATTTCCAGTCGTCACATCTTATAGTGATCAAGAAAGAACACTATTGATTTTGACTCCAACTGGTCAAAACAAGTTTTTCAGTATACTCAGGCAAGACTCTACTGAGCTGGTAGGGTCACATGACCGATGATGACGTACATGAGCAATGGCGCTATAAAATTGTTCTAGCATCAAGAGCCACTATTTTTTGTGTGTTATTGTGGTCAGTTATGTGCGTCATGGCTGTGGCGCTCCAAAAAACAAAAGTCAATGTCATGCACAGACTGCAAGGAGGTGAGAGAGTAAAAGTAAGGCATACTTTCTGATAGAAGTCATGCAAACACACACGCTCCCGCCCAGAAAAAGTGCCGACACCGTCATAAACAATCACGCAATCATGCTCAGAAGTTGGCCCTTCCTCCCAATCAAAGGGGCCGCCTCAAGCTTTGAGGTCACGCCCGGGGAATCCGGGTGTCGAAGCCAGCGTCATGACCTCATAGTGTGACATCACAAGTGAGCAGCTTCTAAAGATGTTGACAGACGGATGCGGCGGGAGAAGACAGCCAGGTTGGCGGGGGCTTGACGGCAAACTCCGAGATGGGAAAGTGCTGCTCTTGTTCTAGAGGTGGGC
Organism: Entelurus aequoreus; assembly: GCF_033978785.1. Taxonomy (NCBI): domain Eukaryota; kingdom Metazoa; phylum Chordata; class Actinopteri; order Syngnathiformes; family Syngnathidae; genus Entelurus; species Entelurus aequoreus. The sequence continues at coordinate 49,814,201 of NC_084734.1, read as the reverse complement.
GTTTCCATCACGCCATGGCTGGTGATGTCATAAGCGGCGCTAAAAGAGGCCCATGTGTACTTTCTGTCCCACCTCACTCAGTGTTCGAGTCACACCCTAAATATGCACTCATCAGCACATTTATGAGGGTTTATCAAGATTTTGTCTCCTACTTTTTTGCTGCTATACAGTTTTGAATATGTGAGGTGATGACACAAAATTATAAATGCACCACATTGCTTTTGTGGTTTAAAAACTGGGGGGAAAAAGATAAACTTGAAAAGCACTCCCGATAATAAAGAATCCTTTTAAAAAAAAATCTTAAATCCAGACGGAGATCCGGATTACTCCCAAAATAAAAACACTTGTTCCTTATCCCATTTCTGATATTTCCTGAAAGTTTTGTAAAAATCAGCACATAACTTTTTGAGCTAAAGTATGTTGCTATTGTTGTATAGCAGAAATAAATGAAGTGAAGCTTCTTGTCAGTCATCCACTTTCTTTGTCTCTGTGGGTGGAAACAGGGCCGCTAGCTTCCCCACACACTCACATAAGTTGAGCTTCGTAACGTAAACAAAGTAACGTACACTAGAAGAAATGATCCAGATCATCAGCCCCAAACTCTAATCGAGTGATTTCCTAGTTTCTTATGGGAAAAATGTTTTCGGTTTTTGAATGATTCGCTTTTTGTTGGACCCTTTTAAACCACTGCATCTTGATATATGGAGTTTCTGTCAAATAAAGTTGCTGTTTTTTTAGAGCACCTTTGCAATAATTACGATTTAAATCCACATATTGTTGCTGTCGAGTGAAATACATGTACCTCCACAGCTTTATTTACCCAAAAGAGAGAAATATAACAAATACATAAATATACAGTACATTAGGAGTGCCCAGATCCCACATTGATATCGGATATATTCGGATATGTTCCTGTTTACAAAGCTGGACAGCCAGTTAACATCTAAATGTCCTCTAATAAGCACTGTCTTTTCTTGTATTTTAGTCAAGTCATTTACAAAAGGTAAACATGGTATGCTATGGGCTACCAGGAGCTAGCAGCTACATAACAGCTAAGCACACAATCGCACAAAAGCTAGACATACGTAATAATTTGTTATTTTCCTGAGGGAACTCTCCTGAAGGAATCAATAAAGTACTATTTATCTATCTATCTATCTATCTATCTATCTATCTATCTATCTATCTATCTATCTATCTATCTATCTATCTATCTATCTATCTATCTATCTATCTATCTATCTATCTATCTATCTATCTATCTATCTATCTATCTATCTATCTATCTATCTATCTATCTATCTATCTATCTAAGTATGATTATTTGTACAATATAACAGTTTAAACCAGAACATTTGTCAAAATAAACAAATATCAAATAATTACAGTTGCATATTACTTACACATACTATTGTCTATTTTTTAATTTTAATTTTAAGTGTTAACCTGATAACCTCTCCTGCGTGGAAAGGTCATCAGGTGGCCACAGATGGGAGGCTGCGCTAGTTGTTCCAAGTCGGGACCTGGGATGAACCACTGCTCTTTGCATCAGTCGGTGACGCCTCTGCGCTCCAACTTGTCTACATGTAAGATGATCCCCTGCTGACCCCACTATGGACTGGACTCTCACATTAGTAACCGTTTCCACTTGGCATCCATTGCACCGGTCGCCCATGGGAGGGTCCCCACATCTGCGGTCCCTTCCAAGGTTTCTCGTTGTTCCCATTGGATTTAAATTTTTCTTGCCCTGATGTGGGATCTGAGCCGAGGATGTCGTTGTGGCTTGTGCAGCCCTTTGAAACATTTGTGATTAAAGGCTATATAACTCAACTTTGATTGATTGATGTATCTATTTTCTCTTCTTTTTTAGTTAAATGTTTCTGATGCTAGACTTTAATTAGTTTTACCCTGCTTTTGAATGTGTATTTTAACTACTGTGCTATTTAAATGAAGTGAATTGGATATACAAAGTCTCCAAGGCAGAAGTGTATTAAGAAGTATCCAGGAACAAACGTGTCCGCATCATTCAACTTACTGCGTCATGAGCTTAACTTCATGAATTATTGTGACCACTAGGTGTCCCCAAAAAACAAATGACCACTCCACTTTAACGTAAAGACAGCAAAAGTCCGTTCCAGACGGTTAATAATAAATAAATTAGTGCTTTACATACCTCCCTACCTTGTTCTCTGTTTGACTTTCACATGATCAAACCTCTAACATTTCACACTACAAAATGATACAAGTATGTTTGATTCCTGCTATCGTTTCATAGTATTAATGGTACATGTATCCCTGATGACAATGGCAAACAAACCAATAATTATTATAAGAAAAGAAGATAACTTGAAATTGAATTTTTTCGATGTAATGAAACTCCCCTCTTAGGCACATACCTACAGTACATTATATTTCACGTGTTAGCAATGGTAAAAGGTTAAAGAAATATTCTAATGATGGCCTCAGTTTGACTCTTATTTCTATTCAGTCCTTACATCGAGGTCGACAGCCGTCCCGGAATGCACTCTGTTCTACGTGAGAGGTTGGACTGTGTGAATCCCACGCATGCGAGCCAAAGTGTCTCCATATTAAAAGAGTGTTTTATCACAGCTCCTAGTTATAGTTCCAGCTATATATTATATTAGCGGTGGCTGGCAGGCGGGCGGAGGAATGTTCCGTGCGGCCTCCATCAAAGCAGCACCACTGTGTAAACTCAACACGAGAGAGCCACATCTCCAAAATGATTTTACCTGCTTGTTTTTATATTTTGGGTGCTTCTTTGAACTGGTGTAGTTGTAAACAACGCTGGCACTGAAAGCTACAGTACTCCTTCTGGGCCCTTCTATGTGACACTTGTTGCTAGGCGGAATTTGTAATACCACGACCGAGCTCAAAATACAGCATGCAGGCAGCAGTCATGGGGACGCTTGTGGAAAATTGGGGCACATGGGACATATGGTGGCATCTTTCTAATAATTTGATCCTATGGCATAAGTAAAAGAAGTTTTGGAAATATTGTTTCGATATGATTTAGTGGACTCTGACACCACTAGAACATGCAAAAATAGAATTATGTGCGTTAACTCGGATCACAAGTCTTAATCTGTTCCAGGATCAAGCGCTGACCATCATGGACTGCACTGTCAATGTTTTGGGTAGCATTTTAACATTAACTGTCAGGTGTATGTACAAAAAATGTAATAGTACAATTAATAACAAAACAAAACATTAAAATATTCAATGTTACTTCTGATAATTGGAGTCTTAGGATAAATAATCCGTTCCTGCGTCAAACTGTAGCTCTAACAATACAATTATTAACTATTTGGCCAATGTTTGAAGTTACATTTAAAATGTCAGGTTAAAATGTGTGCAGTTCAGCTAAATTTTTTGGTTTTCTGACATGGACTTGTTTCTTCAGCATTGTCCACACGTTTAAGTCGGAATCCCAGGAACACCAAACCTACCGTCAAGCAAGGTGGTGGTAGTATTATGCTCTGGGCCTGTTTTGCAACCAACGGAACTGGTGCTTTACAGAGAGAAACATCTTCACATGAAACAATAACCTAATAAAAGGACAATTTACTTGAAAGATTATTTCAATGCACAATTACATATCAGCATTACCCGGATTGATACGTATGTGCAGATACATGGGGTGCATGGATTCTAAAAGGGGAACCAATTAACTGCGCTAAACAAGTGTTTACTGTATGAAAAAAGAAGTTAAAAGTTAAAACAATGAAACAATCAACATTATGTTACAAGAGGCGACATATATTGTGACGCTGCAGTAAAAAAGCTCAAGAAAAAGCAAAATACACAGGAGTTAAGCCTCTGATGTCTGCTGAACTGCTGTCGTGTGAGGTGCGCTGACGTCACGCAGTTCCAACTCTGACTTTAGAGGGGCATTTTTGGTTTACTTGTGAATTGTACAACCTCTGGGGTGGGTTGAACTCCAGTTAGCTGGTGCAAGTAATGTTTTGAAAATGCAATATCAATAGAAATTGAATGCTGTTAAGCTGAAGCTGAACTGAAACGCTAACAGTTAGTATGCTAGCTTATAGCATCAAAAAACAAAATATATTGCTTCTGTTAAGTGTATACCTGCAAAATGAGCTAAAAAAAACAACCTTATAATGGTAACAGTTAACAGTGTAGTAGCAATAAATATGACTCAAAGGTGCATGCGTACTTGCTGCTCTGTGGCCTTGTGGTTAGAGTGTCCGCCCTGAGATCGGTAGGTCGTGAGTTCAAACCCCGAGTCATACCAAAGACTATAAAAATGGGAGCCAATACTTCCCTGCTTGGCACTCAGCATCAAGGGTTGGAATTGGGGGTTAAATCACCAAAATGAATCCCGAACGTGGCCACCACTGCTGCTCACAGCTCCCCTAACCTCCCAGGGGGTGGAACAAGGGGATGGTTCAAACGCAGAGAGTAATTTCACCACACCTAGTGTGTGTGTGACTATCAGTGGTACTTTAACTTTAATACTTGCACATTTTTTTCAGAAGGTTCCAACGTTAGCATGCTAGCAATTAGCTAACATTACCAAGAAGCATTTTGACTTAGAAATGGTTTGAATTGGTTGAGAAATGTAATAACAATTATGAATTCCTGGAAGGGCAGCACGGTGGCAGAGGGGTTAGTGCATCTGCCTCACAATACGAAGGTCCTCAGTAGTCGTGAGTTCAATCCCGGGCTCTGGATCTTTCTGTGTGGAGTTTGCATGTCCTCCCCGTGACTGCGTGGGTTCCCTCTGGGTACTCCGGCTTCCTCCCACCTCCAAAGACATGCACCTGGGGATAGGTTGGTTGGCAACACTAAATTGGCCCTAGTGTGTGAATGTGAGTGTGAATGCTGTCTGTCTATCTGTGTTGGCCCTGCGGTGAGGTGGCGACTTGTCCAGGGTGTACCCCGCCTTCCGCACGATTGTAACTGAGATAGGCTCCAGCGCCCTCCACGACCCCGAAGGGAATAAGCGGTAGAAAATGGATGGATGGATGGAATTCCTGGAATTTTTGGAAAATAAAAAAATGGTAACAACATCTTGAAAGAGAAATGTTTTGAATCGGATGAAAAATGTGGGAAAAGGCGGCGGACGTAAAAAGGGCTATATGTGGGGCGGTATAGCTCGGTTGGTAGAGTGGCCGTGCCAGCAACTTGAGGGCTGCAGGTTTGATCCCCGCTTCCGCCATCCTAGTCACTGCCGTTGTGTCCTTGGGCAAGACACTTTACCCACCTGCTCCCAGTGCCACCCACACTGGTTTAAATGTATCTTAGATATTGGGTTTCACTATGTACAGCGCTTTGAGTCACTAGAGAAAAAGCGCTATATAAATATAATTTACTTCACTTCACTTATATAATAATTGGATTGAATGTTTACAGCATTCACACAATTATAAATGGCACAGATGGAAACTTTCCCGCAGCTTTGAGAATGAAGAGTAATAACAGCAGACGAGGTTGGGGGTGGGGGCAGTGAGTGACTGGCTCAGGTCTTAACAATAGCGGAGAGAGTCGGTGGGTTGGTGGGCAGATGAATTCTCAAGATGGAAACAGTGTCTATTTAAAGGCTCGCTGGCTGGAAAAAAAAAGGTCCAGACTGGAAACATGCATTAAAGTCAGCCATCTTGGTTTTTTTGTCAGACAGCAAAAAGCTGCGTTTTGAATTACGGGGACTTAATGGGCCGTGACATAATATACCGAGCGAGTGTCTGATTCCACCGGGGCATACTTGGAAGGTCGGTCGCATTTTTGTGTGCGAGGCTTTCTCATTAATCATTTATCCGGGCACTTTTAACAGCGTGCTCTCTGCCAGCATGCGCTAACAAGGGAGGTCGTATCGCTTACATGAGCGCTCGGAACAAAGCGCCTCTGACAGCTTCTAAAAACGACGCTCACAGGTGGAAACCAGCAATAGACAGAAGGCATGGCAACACACGTAACACAACAGCGGAGGGAAGTGCTACGACAGAGTGGAAAGTGTTTAGACTAGAAACGCAGGATGACAATTTTGGCCTCTTTCAACAAACATCTCAGCTGCGGAGCCAGCGCCACACACATGGACGCCAGCAGTCAGGTGGTCTCCGTCCACGTCGTGTGCATCCCGGATGGACGAGCGTCTATTCCACTGACCTTTCCATCGTTAGGCCAGGAAGGTTTCTAATCTTAGCCGCCTTGTTGCACAGTACTTCCTCTGCTGGACCTCACACTTCCAAACTATTCAAGACCAGCGGCGGTGACCGTCCTTTGTGGCGTCACGGCTGTGTTCGCATTTAACCACGCAAAGCCAGCTCATTTTCAACTCTGTGACCTCCGCCGAGGTTTCTAAATATAACAGCGGGTCTTCCCTGTACATGTCGCCTGCCAGAAAACACAACAGGCCCTCCATTAAGTAACAATGGAAATAATAATCTGTTCCAGTATTAAGTAACATTTCAACTTTCCTCACTTACATAACAACTGTGAAAATAGAAAGACGTGAAAACAAAATGACAACACCGGAGTCTTAAATAATTCAATCTTCATTTGTTACAGGGTCAAAATGTGACCACCTTAAAGCTTAAAGTCTATTTTCAGTTAGTTTAAGTAACATTTCAACATTCCGAACGAAATCAAATGAAAAAAGATGTTTAATGCAGTTGATATTAAAAGGTGGAAACAAAAACACCTATAGAGTGTAAAAAGAAGCGAACCACCATGAACAGAAGATGTAACAAGTATAAGAGTTCTTGGCTTTAATGAAAAAGTCACATTTGTAACTCATTGAAAAATGTTCTTAAATGGTAAATGGGTTATACTTATAGAGCGCTTTTCTACCTTCAAGGTACTCAAAGCGCTTTGACACTATTTCCACTTTCACCCATTCACACACACATTCACACACTGATGGCGCGAGCTGCCATGCAAGGCCCTAACCACCACCATTCAGGAGCAAGGGTGAAGTGTCTTGCTCAAGGACACAACAGACGTGACGAGGTTGGTAGAAGGTGGGGATTGAACCAGGAACCCTCAGGTTGCTGGCACGGCCACTCTCCCAACCGTGCCACGCCATCCTAAAAAAGGTTTTAAAAAACTATACATACATTTAAAAACAGATCTGTGTTATTATTTAGTATTAACATATATGTTTATTTCGTATAGGTTTGCTGTATTTTCAATTGTTGCTGCTTATTGTACAATGTACTTTGTTGAGAATTTTTCAAGTGTCTAGACACTTTAAGTGACTTTTTCTTTATTACAAATGACTCGCTCTCTGTTAGATAACTTGTACTCCCCCTCTCAAAACCCACACACTTATAAGAAAAGGCTCTCTCTACAGGCAGAACTGGATGTCCTTGCGACAGACCGTGTGACTGAACAAATACTTTGTTCAAGATCTCAGTTTTATGAACATGGCGATAAAGCTGGTAAACTATTAGCTCATCAACTACGCCAGATATCAGCATCTCATTGTATCCCGCAGCCTCAATCTGATTCAGGTATAGTTGTATAGTTTTTAGGAATTTCTATGCGTCCCTCTACTCATCTTCTCAATGTTCTACTTGTGAGCTTGATCATTTTTATTTTTTTTGGCATAAGTAAACACTCTAGACGTGTGCAATGTATCGTTTGAATCTGTTTGTCTCGCGCAAACACTCAACCAAGCTTCAATTTCTCTCCTCTTAAAAAAGGAAAGGACCTTTTGTCGTGAACTTCGTATCGCCCTATTAGTCTGTGAAATGTGGACTTTAAATTATTATCCAAACTGCTGGCTTTACATCTGAATACTATTCTCACTTCTATTATTAATGCAGATCTAACGGGTTTCATTCGGAATTGACACTCCTTTTCTAATCTTCGATGTCTTTTTAATACATTGTAAAATGTGCCTGCTCTTAGCATTAAAGAGGCAGTGATATCTATGGATACTGGAAAGGCATTTGATCAAGTGGAGTGGAATCATCTAGTTTATTTCCTGGAGAGATTCGGCTTGGGGAACAGTTTTATTTCATGGATTAAGCTTCAATATTCATCTCCTTAGGCCTCGGTCAGGACAAATGTTTTCAATCCAAATATTTTCACCTTTACCATTCCACATGGCAGGGCAGCCCCCTGAGCCCATTGCTTTTAGCTCTTGTCATAGAGCCTCTCTCAATAGCGCTTCGTACAAACACGCTTTTTATGGTGATATGTAGACACATTGTGCAGTTGAAAGTCTCTCTCTATGCAGATTCCTTTCTACATGTCTCGGAAATCTCCGTCTCTGTCCCGGCTGCCTTAAGTACTCTCTAAGCTCTTTTGTACATATGTCTGGCTACAAATTGAACTTTGGTAATAGTCAAATATTTCCTATAAATTCTGTTGCTAAGAAATATCCTCTGCAAAATATTTACTTTAAAATTGCTTTACATAGTTTTACATACTTGGGCGTCCAGATCACATATATGCTTGCAAAACTATATAAAGCCAACTTTGTTCCACGGTTGTCCATAATCCAGGGAGGTTTTGATCGCTGGTTCTTACTTGATTTATCTACAGTGATTGGTGTCAACTCTGTTACAATGAATGTACTTCCGCGATATAACTATTTGTTGCAGTGTATACCACTTGTTCTCCCTCAGTCGTTCTTTCGTAAATTACATATTCAGATTTTAGACTTCGTTTGGTATAAAAAGACTCACAGGTTACGTAAACAATATTTACAGAGACCCAAATCGTGGGGAAGATTAGCACTATCAGACTTTAGGTTTTACTACTACTTTTTTTTTTTTGTCATAAAGAAATACAATCATGTGTGCTTACGGACTGTACCCCTGCAGACTGTATTGATATATATTGATATATAATGTAGGAACCAGAAATATTAATAACAGAAAGAAACAACCATTTTGTGCGAATGAGTGTGAATGAGTGTAAATAGGGGAGGGAGGTTTTTTGGGTTGGTGCACTAATTGTTAGTGTATCTTGTGTTTTTTACGTTGATTTAATAAAAAAATACAAAAAAAACTCATTTTTTTTATTTTTATTTTTTATTTATTTCTTGTGCGGGCCAGTACCATTTGATCCACGGACCGGTACCGGGCCGCGGCCCGGTGGTTGGGGACCACTGCTCTAAACGGACTATTTGGGGTAGCCCCTCTGTCATCTTCTCTTAGAAAATCAAACAGGAACTTGGTAGCATTTGCTACTTTGTTGGCTGGAAAACTCATTGTGCTAAAATGGAAGGCTGCAGTGCCTCCCTGCCACACCCGCTGGATCAAAGATATTCTTTATTAACTTAAATCGGAGTAAATTAGGATGACATTCAATGGTTGTTCTGTGAAGTTTCAGGAAGTACTAGGTGGTTATCTAAAATATGTAAAAAAAGAGACTGATCTCAAATATAACCCCGATTGAAAAGTAATTGAAAAGTAGATAAGTGATGAGCCTTTTGTCTGCTTTTGTGTATTGCTGCACCGTGTTTGGGGCCTCAGTTGTCTATCATGTCAATATTTACCTGTACTTTTTGGACTGATACATGTTTTGTTTTGTTTTTTATTTTATACACAATTTTTGTGGGTTACTTGTTTGGGGGAGAAACAAATAACACTTGACATCTGTTTAATTGTATTTCTGGACTGTTTTTGTCAAAAATCTAATAAACAAATGTTTTGAAAAAAAAACCGACTAGCAGCACATCTTGCATCTTTTTCTGGTGTTATTATAGACTGTACTCGTGTTGAGAGATACCCCTCGATGCTCGCGACGAGCAGCTGCAGCGAGCATCACATCACACTTGCTTGGTGCTGCTGCTCAAGTTGGACTTTCTATCCTTTAAAGCCGCCACTGTCCTCTTAATATTCGCACATTTTGTAAATCGCTGTCCGCGGGTATAGGATAGCCATAAAAGCTACGTCCATATCGCAGACATGCTGCCTACGCTCCAAACAATTGCATGCGTCTTGTTTACGTCATTACAACATCCGGTTCCGGGAGCGCTGTTTGGGTGTATTACTATTCAATAGTGTGCAAATAATAGGCTGTATATATCTGTTCATAATGTAACGACCTTCTGCTGATAATGTTTTATGTCTGTGTGATCTTGATCTGATTTTCATTTTTCCCATTAACGCAAACATACCGTCCATGCCTGAAAGAAGACTGGCTGAGTATAGAAAGTGCTGTGTGTCTGGGGAAGCACAGAGACGAAAGGGTTGGCGCAGGACTTGTGTGACTTCTCATGGAGGCTACCATACATTGTAATGCTTTAATTTGTTTTCATTGAAAAAAAAAACTTATTCTCAAGGTGTGGCGGCTATTATTTTGTCGTGGCGGTGCGCCATATTTAATTACATTATGTTACAACCTGGGCCAGGCCAATCTTTGTTTAGTTTTTAGGTGTTTTTTCCTGTGTTTTTTGAGTTTACTTCTTTTTTAAAGCTCTTATTTTTATTCCACATCCTTTTTTGTTTGTATTCTGTTGCAGAAAATGTACGCTGCTTCTGAGCGCTTCCCTCCTTTCTTGCGGGTTGTTAGTATTGCTTATTCTCACCTGCTGTTAATGTACACTAGAGGTCTATTTAAATCAGTCTCCCTCAGTTGTTGGTTGTGAGATCATTGTCTATACAAGTCAGAGGTACAAACATGGTTAGTAATATTTTGGAGATTATTGTTTTTGTATTCCATTTTGTTTGAAGCTTTCCCTAACGCATGCATTTTCATGCACAGTTTTTTCCTGTGATGTTTCTGTGCTATACCTTCTGCACTCTGTTTATTCTTTTGATCATTAAATACTCATTTACCTGCACGCTGCCTGCCGCACTCTGCCTTTTTGAGGTCACGACTCCAGCTACAAAGAGCTAACCTGACATATTAAAGGGAGACCCTGGTTTAGTATTTATCTAATGCTCTTAATAGTTAGTCCTATATATCAGTGGTCCCCAACCCCCCCCCCCCCCCCCCCCCCGCCGCCCTCCGGTCCGTGGGACAAATTTTCAAGCGTTGACCGGTCCGCAATTACAAAAAGGTTGGGGACCACTGCTATATATGCCATACGTTAGTATCTTTATAACGCATTGGTATGATCTGTGAAGTGGGTTTCAATCTTTCTCATGCACTATAGTTTTCATGATAACATGCCTTACGTTAGTATCTCTTTAATGCACATGTCATATAACATATGTGGTGGCGCTCTATATTTTTAATGTACTAGTCTTTACATATGCAATGGATGGCTGTTTATTGCTGCTACAAATTAGGATGGCGAGCCCTTGGCGGAGGTCTGCCACCCGACTACTTTTACACATTTTCAGCCTTGACACATTTTGCATTGGGGCCAACCCAGGTGCACCAAACACTTTGAGCATATTTACAGCAGCAGTTTCAAAGTGATGCATTTTGCCTGTGGCAGCCGTCACAAAATTGCTGGGCCTCGCGGCCAGCGATCCAAACCACATCCTAACATGTCGCCGTTTGAATCAAAACTCTTGTGGCCAACACAGGAGGAGAGCGTGAATGTAAATACCTATTTCTTTGAGGAGGCAGCCGCTTCCCAGCAGGAACGCCAACTACCATCCCCCGGCCCTATTAGTCTGGCACACGACTGCATAGCTACGCTAATTAGCTTCCTGTAAAAGCCTTGGATGAAAACACGGCCTTTAATCACTCGCCGCTGCTTTTGTCTCAGTGGCTGCCAAAGTCAATGTTGCTTCAAGCCCAAAGAGAGAGCGACTGTATCTGCCTTTTTGGGGTTTTTTGCTTGGCCGCGCAGGTGTTTTCATGTGAAGACTTCACCTTAACATTCCTCAAATATCCACTTTTAAAACAGCTTTCATGTTCATGCAAAGCGTTTGCCACTGGACAGTTGTTTACCAGCAACATGTGCCCACCGTGTACATGCAGCACGGCCAGATTCCTGTAAACTTCACCGCAGCATGCTAATCAAGCTCCTTGCACCCACAGAGGAAGTTATACAACATGTTGCAGAGCTGGGAAGTGTTATTGTGGGACACATTTGAGGTTAAGGTGTTTGGACATTCACTTCCAAGGTGCAGTGTTGCTCTGGAAGCCATTTTTAAGTTGTACTATTTCTTACAGCTACAAAAAGCATACTGTACATAACCTCAGTCGGAATTCATTCTTTGGCTCCACTGTGGCTTGTGTTTGTGTTGAAGTCCCGCCTCCTAGAGTGTACCGCCATGTGTCAAATTATGCAGTTATTGGGCGGTCTACATGTCAATCAGGTTTGATATTTCTTGGACATTTAGGTCTTGGTTTTTAATTATATAATTTAGTGTCCTCTTTTTTTTAACCAAATATGGACTTTTTGTGACAGGATTGTAAAATAATTTTCATTGTCTCTGTCACTTCAAATCCCGCCTTCCTACACGGTCTGGCATCGCAATTGGACACATTCTCAGTCATCGTTTATGAGGTTATTAGGCGGTTCACATGTCAATCATGTTTAATATTTATTGAGCGAATTAGAGATGCTTTAAAATGTAATATCGGACAATATCGGTATCGTTTTTTTTATTATCTGTATCGTTTTTTGTTTTAAAAAAAAAAAATGTTATCAACATAAAAAACACAAGATACACTTACAATTAGTGCACCAACCCAAAAAAACTCCCTTCCCCATTTACACTCATTCACACAAAAGGGTTGTTTCTTTCTGTTATTAATATTCTGGTTCCTACATTATATATCAAAATACATCAAGCAAGGGATACAGTCCGTAAGCACACATGATTGTGTGTGCTGCTGGTCCACTCTAATAGTACTAACCTTTAACAGTTAGTTTTACTCATTTTCATTAATTACTAGTTTCTATGTAACTGTTTTTATATTGTTTTACTTTCTTTTTTATTCAAGAAAATGTTTTTAATTTATTTATCTTATTTTATTTTTTTTATATTTTTTTTAAAGGACCTTATCTTCACCATACCTGGTTGTCCAAATTAGGCATAATAATGTGTTAATTCCACGACTGTATATATCGGTATCGGTTGATATCGGTATCGGTAATTAAGAGTTGGACAATATCGGAATATCGGATATCGACAAAAAAGCCATTATCGGACATCCCTAAAGCGAACACTTTTTTTTTTTCTTATTGCTTGCTGCACCACCTGCCAGTATTGCTACTGGACAGATTCTCAATCATTGGGCAGTCTACATGTCCACCAGAATATACAAGTATTTTCCCTCTATACCAGTTTACAGAGTATTACATGCATTGTTTCCTTCATTGTATTTATTGCAGCAGCAACAGTGGTGTGCCGTCAGGGCCAGCAAGGCCATCTCTGCTGGCCTAACATAACCAGAAATCATGATCATATTTAAAGATAAAAGTAATTTTTTATCTACTTTCCCTAAATATCTAAAATGATTCATATTCTCTGCATATTATGCTCCTTCCTTGCTGTTGTTTTTAGGTTAGAGCTTTTATCCAATCAGAATTCAGCAAGCTTATGTTGCCATGCTGTACCAAATCTGCCCGGGGCCTTCAGAATCAACAATGCAGGCGTCCGTGCACTGTAAGTGAACGGACACATACAGTTGATAGACAATTGCGATAGCCAATCAGATCACGAGTTGTTGTCAGTAAGGCCTTCTAGCTGGCCTCACGTTGAACGTGAGAATTACGCGTCCTGTGATTGGATACTCACCGATCATTAGCGGATGAATTTGAGAACACATACAGTTGATAGAAAGTTGCTATAGCCAATCAGATCACAAGTTGTTGACAGTAGCCTATCTCAGTAGCCAGATGTTAACGAGACTGTGATTGGATACTCACTTGTCATTCCAAAGTGAATATCCATTCACAAGTTGCAATTTAGCAGGAAGCAGGTAGTGTTGACCCACAGAGAAGTAGAACAAAACGTTGATTAGGTGGCAGATATATATTTGCAAGGCCATTTTCAAAAAGGATATTTAAAGAGAAACTACATCTTGTGAGACGATGTCGGCGATGAAATGGGGAAATGCCCGCCATTTCTACTCGAATCAACCGAATACAAGGGGTTATACGGCGTTGAATTGGTGCTACAAATTGTGAGTTCAAATATTTTATTTCTTCATTTTTTGCAATTTTAATTTTGACAGTACCACATAAGATATGTTTATTGATTTTTAAATGCGCCCGAAAATAACATGTTTTGTACACTGTTGAGGTTGTACAATGCCCAGTAGTGCGTAAATGTCTTCCTGTATAGTATTTCTCCAGCAATGGTCATGTGGTGACATATTTTGAGAGGTAATCATTGAAGTTGGACATCACTGAAGGTCTAGGTGGGAAATGCACGGCCCGCCACTGAGCAGCAAGGATGAGTTTTTGCACCATTTTACAGTTTAAATGATAATATTTATGAAATGATGTATTATACTTTATGTATTATTATGTATTATCCTTTGTTGTCCCACACACAAGTATTACCATATTTGTCTTTTTTCTTAATTTTATTCATTTGTTTGGTCAAGGAGATATTCTTAAAAGGATTTTTACAGGTATTTGGAATAGAAAATAAAATTGTGCTGCGGCCTATAGCAGCAGCAGCCTGGCTGGTATTTCTGTGTTTTATAATTGTTTCCAGATATTTTTTTGCACAGTGGCTAAAAGGAACCCACCCTGTCTGGGCCTTTCCCCATGCAGGAGTGAGCTGCAAGGTCAAACACCAGCTCGTGTCCGTTAGTCCGTCCAGCTGGAGGCTACCCGAGTCTGTCCGTGCGTCAGCTAGCTGGGAGGTCACGGCAGGTCGTTTTGTTACTTTAGCACAGATCTGCGAAATGTAGCTCAAGCGCTAACATGTTGTCGATGCAAAACAGATGTTTGTTTTTTTTGTTATCATAATGAAGAATTGTGCTATTGCAAAGACAATAAACAGTATATTTAGTTGGTATGTTAAACCACAAAGTAGCACATAAAAACTGTTATATTTCTTTTGGCAGTGGAGAAAGTATAATGTTCCCATCGTAGCAACTTTTCACAACAGTATGGAATCATTCCTATGTCTGCGGCAGAGAAAGGTTGAAGGTGGATTCCTCAGCAAGGTGAGGAGGAAGTGATGACGCAGGAAGGAGTCATCACTCAGCATGCGGACAAAACTTTCACATGCTCCTCATAGGGACTACTGACTCACAACAGGCGCTATTAAGGTAGTAAACAAGCACCCACTGACCCATTTCGTCCATTTAGCCTCCAACTTCCACCAAGGCTGAACTATCCTAATTTAGATTTAATTAGCCGATTGAAATAGGTTTCATGCCAAACTTTGCTATGCCAAGATTTCCTACTTAGTACCAGCATCCTCTGCAGTTAACATTTGTTTTAAATCTACATAGTGTTCCCTCGAACGTGACATGAGTTACCTTCCAGACACCCTAGTTAACAGTAAATTATACAATTTTTGACAAATAAACAACAAGTGAAGTTTAAAACATGAAACTACACCTCGGCTGTTAACAAATAACTCTTCACTTATCATTGCTTAAGCTAGTTGATCTAGTGAAATAAACATAAACAATAAACAATATGTTACATAAATATATACATACATATATATTAGGGCTGTCCAACTATAAGTTATTTTAACAGCACTCATTTTTTAAATGCGCGATTAACGCACATGCATCCTGATTCCTTTGTGACCCACAGGCCATTCCATAGCGTGGGGAAATGTGGCTGCTTTCATTGTTAATTGATGAGACACAAGCGGGAAAGTAGTGAGCAGAAATGCACGAAGAAAAGGTAATACCAAATCCAAAGCCATGATAAGTTGTTCTCCCGACAAGAAAAAAACATTTTTATACCCACAATTGCAGTAAGTGGTCATATTGGAGGATAGAGCCACAGCCTGCTGCCGAGCCTGCATTCAGAGATGGAGGTGGAGCTGCATATCCATGTTTAGATTAGTTAATGCACTAATAACACAAAATGTAGATTGTTACGTCTTTATGTCTGTAATAAAAAGTACCGGTGTTATTCAGAGGCATTATGATATCGTTTTTGATTCATTAGTACCGAGGTACAACCCTGATATACAAACACACACTTTATATATATATATATATATATATATATATATATATATATATATATATATATATATATATATATATATATATATATATATATATATATATATATATATATATATATATATATATATATATATATATATATATATATATATATATATATATATATATATATATATATATATATATATATATATATATATGCATATATATATATATATATAACACAAATAACACAAAATGTAGATTGTCACGTCTTTATGTCTGTAATAAAAAGTACCGGTGTTATTCAGAGGCATTATGATATCGTTTTTGATTCATTAGTACCGAGGTACAACCCTGATATACAAACACACACTTTATATATATATATATATATATATATATATATATATATATATATATATATATATATATATATATATATATATATATATATATATATATATATATATATATATATATACATAGGGCTGTGAATCTTTGGGTGTTCCACGATTCGATTCAAAATCAATTCTTGGGGTCACGATTCGATTCAAAATTTATTTTTTTTTCAATTCAACACGATTCTCGATTCAAAAACGATGTATTTATTTATTTTATTTTTTTATGAAAACAATACACAACAATACCATAATAATGCAATACAATTCCAAAACCAAACCCGACCCAGCAACATTCAGAATAGCAATAAACAGAGCAATTTAGAGCAATTGAGGACACACAAACATGACACGGAACAATCTAAAAGTAGTGAGACAAAAATGAATATTATCAACAACAGTATCAATATTAGTAACGATTTCAACATAGCAGTGATTAAAAATCCCTCATTGATATTATCATTACAAACATTAATAAATAAAAAAATTACAAAAAATGAACAATAGTGTCACAGTGGCTTACACTTGCATCGTATCTCATAAACTAAATGTCTAATGATAATGTCAATGAGGGATTTTTAATCACTGCTATGTTGAAATTGTAACTAATATTTATACTGTTGTTGATAATATTCTTTTTTTTTTCACTACTTTTGGTTTGTTCTGTGTCATGTTTGTGTCTCCTCTCAATTGCTCTGTTTATTGCAGTTCTGAGTGTTGCTGGGTCGGGTTTGGTGTTGGAATTGGATTGCATTGTTATGGTATTGCTGTGTATTGTTTTGTTGGATTGATTAATTAAAAATAAAAATACATATATATATTTTTTAATAAATAATAAAAATAAAAATCGATTTTTTAAAAATGAGAATCGATTCTGAATCGCACAACGTGAGAATCGCGATTCAAATTCGAATCGATTTTTTCCCACACCCTTAATAAATATATATCATACTTGCCAACCCTCCCGTTTTTACCGGGAGACTCCCGGTAAAAACTGCTGCGCCAGGTCCACTACTAACCACATTGTGAAGTATGCGGACGACACAACAGTAGTGGGCCTCATCCGTGACAACAACGACATGGACTACAGGGAAGAGGTGAAACATCTGGTTGACTGGTGCAGAACCAACAACCTGGTCCTGAATGTCGACAAGACCAAGGAGATCATCGTTGACTTCAGGAAGCACCAGTCCAGCCACGCTCCACTCTACATCAACGGCACAGCGGTGGAGATGGTAAGCAGCACCGAGTTCCTGGGGGTGCAGATAACTGACAATATAACCTGGTCCCTACACACCGGAGCTCTTGTAAAAAGAGCTCAGCAGCGCAAGCACTTTTTGTGTCAGATGAAAAGAGCGCAGCTCCCTCCCCCCATTCTCACCACATTCTACAGAGGCACTATAGAGAACCTGCTGACCAACAGCATCTCTGTCTGGACTGGAGCCTGCAGTGCCTCAGACTGGAAGTCTCTCCAGAGAGTGGTGAGGACGGCGGAAAAGATCATCAGGACTCCTCTTCCTCCTATCCAGGAGATCGCAAAAAACCGCTGCCTGACCAGGGCTCAGAAAATCTGCAGAGACTCCTCCCACCCCCACCAAGGACTGTTTTCACTGCTGGACTCTAGAAAGAGGTTCCGCAGCCTCCGAAGCAGAACCTCCAGGTTCTGTAACAGCTTCTTCCCTCATGCCGTAAGACTCTTGAACGCATCATAAATATCCCCTCAACTCCCCCCAAAATGGATTAACTCGCTGGAATAAAAAAGACAATATAACATACATCCATAAATGTGGATGCATATGAAAAAGTGCAATATATTTATCTGTACAGTAACCTATTTATTTATTTATATATGCACCTTATTGTTTTTTTTATTCTGCACTACCATGAGCTGATGTAACGAAATGTCGTTCTTATCTGTACTGTAAAGTTCAAATTTGAATGACAATAAAAAGGAAGTCTAAGTCTCTAAGTCTAAGTCTCTAAGATGAGCTCAATGAGATAAGGTAAGAACAGGATAGAAATGGCTGTGGAACCAGTTACAATGTAATATTCCATGGAAATACAATGTTAACACTTTTGTGCAAATAAGTACAGTTGCACTTGTTTTTTGAAATGTGTTTATTCTGTAAAGGAATGACTTAAATGTTTAAAATGACTGGTTAATAGTGCTATTATGAAGTGCAATGTCAGCACTATTTTGTTTCCTGCAACTTCAAATGCACTTGTTTTGATAAATAAATACAGCGTTTTAAAAGCATACACAATCTGTGTAAATATTTTAGTGTGTGGTTAAAAGCACTTGAAAGGACTCGAAACTCAAAATGCAGGACTTGGGACTTGACTTGAGACTTTTCAGTCTTGACTTTGGACTTGACTCGGGACTTGCCTGTCTTGACTCGGGACTTGACTCGAGACTTGAGGGCAAAGACTTGAGACTTACGTGTGACTTGCAAAACAATGACTTGGTCCCACCTCTGCAAAAGAATACATAAATCACAAGACATTACACATTACAAGCATACCATAAGCACAGACCATGGACAAAAAATAAAACAAACAAGAAAAACAAGTGAATAATCTAATTGTGCTTACATGTCTGTTTAGTTTTCAACCACCGTTTCAGTGCAGTTGTAAATGTTAAATAGGTGTCACAGTTTCTGACATGGACTGGCAGCCTGTTCCATGACTGTATGCCTCTGATGCACCCCACCATTCGGCCAAATTTAGTGATGCGCCTTTGTACGTTGCAGTCCCCTCTGGTCACTGCTCTGGTGTTTACTTGACTGCTATTTTTTTATTAATACAATCTATCAAAGTTTATTTAGAACTCTAAAAATGAGGCAATCATCCATGAATATCTGATAATGATCTGAAGCCAAAATATTATACTTACTTAAAATGTTACAATAATGAAACTTTAGAGGCTTTATGTCTATAATTTTTAGTGTTCTCTTGATGAGAGACTTTAGTGGCTTCAGGATATTCTCTGAGGTATGGGACCGGGTTGTATAGCAGTAGTTTATGTGGCTGAATATCATGGCATGCATATATACCTACTCTGTAGTGATAGAAGGTCTAATGGGTTTAAAATTGCACAGATTAAACTTAATTATATGTTAAATTTTCTTAACATGTTGCTTGAAATTAAAGTTTCACCAAGATATTTAAATTGTTCTACCACATCTAATCTTTCACCATTGACTAGCACATATGATTGTTCACCATTCGCTGACTGCCGACTACCCACATATATATATATATATATATATATATATATATATATATATATATATATATATATATATATATATATATATATATATATATATACACACCATTACACACATACATATGTTTCTGTTATGTTGTCTTACCCCTTCTTATCCCCACAATTTCCACCTCTGTCTTCTTTTTCTTCTTCTTTGTATCCCCTCCTGCTTTGATCCGGTTGCGCCAAACACTAAATATACCCAAACATTTAATAAAGTCAAATACAAACAAGGCAACCAACTAGAAATAGTTTTAGGCATGTGCTAACTAACAATAAAGATGACTACTGTACTTCATTCAGAAACATTTAATCATGAACTGTGCTATTCAGCATTTGTTTATTTAATCAAATGCAGAGGACAAATTTCACCACATCTAGTGTGTGTGTGACAATCATTGGTACTTTAATCTTTAATCTTAAAAAAGCAAGCTGTAAAAAGCCATCAATTGTACGACTGATTTTCTTTGGACTGCAAAAATGTTATAATAAATAATATTAATATAACTTTAAACTCAAATATGCATTAAAATAATCATCATTCAAGCAATGTTACTGGTCTTCATTCTATAAACCTACACACCAGTATATAAACAAAGTTTAACTGGCCAACTTTGGCTAACACAATAGTTAAAGCTACTATTTTAACACAGTTGGTTAGCTAGCTGGGTAACAAGCTAGCTAGCTAACAAGGAGGGTCCGAGATCACATCCTCCAGGTGATAACTCTAAGGTGAGCTGACATGCCTCTGCTAAAAATGTTTCCGCATTACAGACTACGTCCGCTTTACAAATTGAGCAAGTTAAGCAAGTTACCAGTGTTTTTGACCTGTTTATGGTGAAATGTTCCAATTCTTTTGATGTTTTTGTTCGCCGTGTTGTTTGGTGTGGCCAGATGTCCGTTTTCGCCCTAAAAAAAAATAATTGAGCAATGATGTCACCGATAAATTTAATGTAGAGTAACGTCTTTAATTAAAAATAAATTTGTCATCAATTCTTGGCAACAATGTGGACTAATCACTGCAGTGTCAGGGCTGATCTGCCAATTACATGACTAAAGTATGTGATATGATACATTATTCAATTTAAGATGTGTCGAAATTAATTTCACACATTGTCAGTTGACGCCAGTCGGCTTCCTAGCTATGTCCAGTTGCTAATCAATCCATCAACGGACAAGGACTTTTCGAGGAAGGAAGGAAGTGGCTAACTGCCAATACTTTAGTTTGTAGCAGATGTACTAAATCAGAGGTGCTCATTACGTCGATCGCGAGCTACCGGTCGATCACGGAGCATGTGTCAGTCGATCGCCAGCCAGTCATTAAAAAAATAGTCCTAAAAATGAGCGATCATAAATCTTCACTATGACGTCACTTTCGTCACTTGATTGACATTCACGGCACCCGAGTCTTCTGAGATGACGCTGGCTGCTGCCAGCTCATTATTAAGAAAAAATTACCGACAGGAAGGCGAGAAACACTTTTTATTTCAACAGACTCTGGCGCCGTACCAGTCGTCAAAACTCCAAAGACCGACTGCACAGTTGCACAATAAAAGCGATGCTTCATCCCGCCTGCACTAACAAAATAAGAGTCTCAGAAAGCTGGCGTGCACAAGCTAGCAAGCTACGGAGTTTGCCGCCAATATATTTCTTGTAAAGTGTATACAAAGGAGTACGGAAGCTGGACAAATAAGATGCCAAAAACCAACCACTTTCATTTGGTATTTGACAGGAAGGAGGACTTTTTTTCTCCTCATTTGAAAATGCGGACGTTATCAGCACCACTGTCTGATTCCTATCAATGCAAGTCATCAGAATCAGGTAATACACCAACTTATATTCTTGTCTTCATGAAAGAAAGGAATCTATATGTGTTAAACATGCTTGCATTATCTTTAAACACCTTTAACTTGTTAACAATATTAACTATATGTGTTAAACATGCTTGCATTATCTTTAAACACCTTTAACTTGTTAACAATATTAACTATATATATTAAACATTCTTGTATTATCATTAAACACCTTTAATTTATTAACAATATTAACTATATGTGTTAAACATGCTTGCATTATCATTAAACACCTTTAACTTGTAAACAAAAACATATATTTAATAAATAAGTAAATATAAATTATATATATGAATGAGGTAGATCCCCACGACTTGATCAATTGAAAAGTAGCTCGCTTGCAGAAAAATTGTGAGCACCCCTGTACTAGATCATCTAGATGTTGTATAACTGTTGCATCTTGTACTGTAGCTAGTGCCACATTGGATTAGGTTACCATTCTAGCTGCGGCGGTTTTAGACTAGACTGAAGCAAAAGGCATTCATTTGTCACTCATTTGTCTCATTCAAGTCCCTCATGTCTTACAGTAACTAGTAGAGTGGAAATACAAGTTGACTTTGTATGCTTATTTGTGTTTCATTGTATTCATTAAACCATATCCAATTGTATTTACAATCCGCAGAGTATGTAAAAATACAGTCTAAACGTCACAAAATGCCACACATTCAGTCGGCCATTTTGAATATTCTGCTCTGAATATCTTTGGCAATTTTTTTAGATTTTTTGTCACTGGAGTAACGCTTCTGCACTCTGACCATATTATCAGATCAGTCATACTGGAATTACGGAACAATTGGAAAGAGACGTGGTGTTTATCATTCACAATCCTTATGTAAGACAAGAACACGTACGCTTGGCTTTTTTTATGCATTCGAAATCGTAAATAAATAGCTAACAATGGAATCAATAGCTCTAGGATCCTCTGTTGTGCTCATTATACTCTCTCTAAAAACATCCAGAAACTGCCAACAATACTCCATTTACATGTCGTGAGCTGAAAAATAATCAAATATGAATGATATTGTCATTATAAGTCTTAACGCAGGCGGCCTATTTTAGCGGCGCAATGATACCAGTGAGCTTATGCTAAGACTAGATCTGACCAATGAGTCTATGAGCATGAACCGATGAGAGGCAAAACCTCTTCTAAGATAAACCAAACAGTCCAGTTGCGACGATTAAACTTTGCTATTGTTGACGTAGTTAGGCAATGGCTGCTTAAGCTTAGTCTCAAACTTGCTATACATTATTTTTAGATTATAATTCATGCATCTCTCACCTGGTAGTAGACAAATGTGGCCATGGGCCGACAGGCTGATCGACTTTGACATTGCACCAAATGGTAAAAAAGATGTAGCTGCGGAAACTTGATTTTATGCCTCCGTGAGGATTGTGATTTAATCTTCATTCAAACGGAATTATGTGAGCGTCCCGTCGGTCGGCATTCCAGCGAGAGTGGAAATATTACAGTAAGTGTTTGTTTTATTATGGTTAGTTTGTATGTTTAGCACCAAGCAATGGTGCTGATGCTATAGTGTTTCAATAAAGCTACATCCGTTTAGCACTCGGCTTCTAAAACTTATTGCTCATCCTCTTTATGTTCGGGCTCAAAAATATAAGGTCCTGATCATCATTTGTCCCAAAGTAATCATTGTTGGCTTTCTCTGCTTGATTTGCATTGCTGTTGATGGGGAAGGAATCTCGGGTTCCTCCCTCTATGTCACGCGATCACATGGCCAGCTTGTTCATTATCTCTCAAAATGGCTCACGAATCTCAGTGAGATTGATACTATTTGGGGCGGTATAACTCGGTTGGTAGAGTGGCCGTGCCAGCAACTTGAGGGTTCCAGGTTCGATCCCTGCTTCCGCTATCCTAGTCACTACCGTTGTGTCCTTGGGCAAGACACTGCGGCGTGGCGAAGTTGGTAGAGTGGCCGTGCCAGCAATCAGAGGGTTGCTGGTTACTGGGGTTCAATCCCCACCTTCTACCATCCTAGTCACGTCCGTTGTGTCCTTGGGCAAGACACTTCACCCTTGCTCCTGATGGCTGCTGGTTAGCGCCTTGCATGGCAGCTCCCACCATCAGTGTGTGAATGTGGAAATACTGTCAAAGCGCTTTGAGTACCTTGAAGGTAGAAAAGCGCTATACAAGTATAACCCATTTATCATTTATTATTTACCTGCTCCCAGTGCCACCCACACTGGTTTAAATGTAACTTAGATATTGGGTTTCACTATGTAAAAGGGTTTTGAGTCACTAGAGAAAAGCGCTATATAAATATAATTCACTACTTCACTTCACTATTTTGACCATATCTACTCATTCGCAAACTTTGGAAGTCTTTTGCTGTCATAAATCAGATATATATGATAATAGCTTCAATGTAACAGCAACTTGTTTTTCCACTCTACTGGTACTTTAAAGCGGCGCAGCGGTTTTCGGCGGACTTGTTCACAGTACAATTATTGAAATTGCGTAACACAGAAGTGTTGTGTGACACCGTGTGAATATGAGGCCTTGTCCCAATGAGGACAGCCTTTACGGGGGCGCCGCTGCCCGCAAAGTGTTCCGTCAAAATCTCCAGAGGCCCTTTTCTAACACATTTTTTTTCTATTAAGCCTAAAAGACTTTAGTTAATTACTCCGCAAGTACCTGAACTGTTTTTCCATATCGATACGCTCCCTTTACAACTTTTTTCCCCATTAGCTAGCTTAGTGTTTCACGTGAGTACAAAGCTAGCATGTATGCAGAAATGTTACAAACCTTACTTTTAAAAACTCACAAGTTCGAATCACTGACACGGAGATTTTTGTGCGACATAATGAGACATGTTTTTCCTCAAAAATTGGGACATATTTTTCATACGTTACTGATTAGTGGGCACTACCCAACCTGCCCCTAATGCAGCGTTTCTCAAAGTGTGGGGCGCGCCCCACTGGTGGGGAATAGAGACATGACAGGTGGGGCGCGAGGAACGGGACGAAATTTCACTTTGATTTTTTTGATTTTTTTATTATTATATTCTTTGATTTTTTTTTTTACTATGCTTTCATTTTCTATACACACTGTAAATCACTTTGTGATTCTGTCTGTGAAATCCGCTATATAGATAAATGTAAATTACTTATTTTTCCTGTAGGCTTTACATTTATAGGTAGGAGCGAAAGTTTACTGACATAACGACAGTAACTAATGGGGGCGGGGCTAAGCGGAAGCTTTGTGAATGGCGAGTCACTGTGCGAGGATTTGCTGTTTTGCAAATACATAAAAAATAGAGCCACTGCTGATGAGCTGTTCAAGATAATGGACAGTTTCCTCAAAGAACACGACCTTAAATGGGAAAACTGTGTGGGCTTTTGCTCTGACGGCGCGCATGGCAAAGTCAAGAAACGGGCTGCAGGCTCTAATAAAGAGGGTTGCGCCAAATGCGCATTGGACACAATGTGTCATTCACCGGGAAACACTCGCGTCAAGGCAGCTCAGCCCCGAATTCAATGAGGTTTTAACAGTGGCAGTGTCAAGCCTGCAACCCCGATTTGAAAAGCTGTGCAGTGCAAAACAGGCTCATTGCAGCCACTAATGCTGGAGTACTGTAAAACTCATGTTCACTTGCCCTGTCCTCCTTTTTTTGGCAAAGATTGCAAAGTGGCACTTTTATTTTCATTTATTATTGAACTTGATGCAAGTTATTTGATTTATTATTGAACTTGATGCAAGTTATAACACTTTTATTTGATTTATTATTGAACTTGATGCAAGTTATAACACTTTTTTTGATTTATTATTGAACTTGATGCAAGTTATAACACGTTTGTTTTATTTATTATTGAACTTGATGCAAGTTATAACACTTTTGTTTTATTTATTATTGAACTTGATGCAAGTTATTTGATTTATTATTGAACTTGATGCAAGTTATAACACTTTTATTTGATATATTATTGAACTTGATGCAAGTTATAACACTTTTTTTGATTTATTATTGAACTTGATGCAAGTTATAACACTTTTTTTGATTTATTATTAAACTTGATGCAAGTTATAACACTTTTGTTTTATTTATTATTGAATTGATGCAAGTTATTTTATTTGATATTGAACTTGATGCAAGTTATACCACAGCTGCACAGTTATTTTATTTATTATTGAACTTGATTTTATTTTATGTTATTGAGTTTGAATGTATAAAACTTGATGTTACTTGATGTTTGATAAATTTGAAAATGTTAAGCTTGGCATTAGCGTTCTGTTGGGGCGATGGGGGCAGGGGGGGCTTGAAAACTCCCCCTTGTCCAAAGTGGGGGATGACAAAAAAAGTTTGAGAACCACTGCCCTAATGCAATGATCCTGGCCGGTGTTACTAGATATGTTTTGACAGTAACCCCACCTTGCACACTGACTTTGATTTGCATTTAAACGATTAAAAATGTAAAAAAGGCTGCCCTTGTCTACGCCCGCCTCTCGACTGTGACTTGCGGTGGACTGGTATTTTGGTCTTCTCACGGTAAGCAGGTATGTTTGCTTTAATGTGCTTGGCAAGGCGGCCATTCAGCACGCCTAACTCGCTGTGTTTATGCAGGTGCAGGACATTCAGGACAGGGTTTTTTTTCACAGCGACCCTATTGGAAAAGGGGGAACCTTTATGTGGCGCTTACTGGGACGGGCCCACTGAAGGCATTTCCTCGCGTTACTGGAAATGGAGCAGTCAAGGGTTAGGAACATGTCACGACAGGGAGAGAAATATTTGAGTGTTAGGAATGAGATGGACACTTTGGACATCGCTTAACACACTTTGTGAACATTTATGTTGACTTTGTGCACATATTTGGGTTGTTTTTTAATTCTGAAGTAGGGTAGTACGGCATACCGGTATTAGTATAGTACCGCAATAATAATGAATCATTTTTGGTACTATACAGCCTCTGAAACGTACCGGTCCCGCACCCCCCGCGCCCGCGTCGTCGTCACGTCATGATATTGCTGGTTTACGAGCAGAGGAGCATGTTCGGCGGCACACAATCACAGAGTACTTACAAGCAGACACGGTGTGTAGACAGAAAAGGGAGAACGGACGCATTTTGGCTTAAAAACTAACGATAAAGATGAAGTTATAACATTGAAACACCCTCAGGAAGAGGTGCTTTAAGACATGGCTAGCTAGCTAGTGGCTAACGTCCATCCGCCATCGGCAGTGTATTAGCTGCTTCTAAATCCCTGCAGGACGAGGAATAGCTAAACATGCTTCACTACACACCGTAGCTCACCGGCATCAAAATGTAAACAAACACCATTCGATCTATACCTGACATACACTGTATTGATATCAAGTACAGGCACATATCTAGTCCATACTACTATGATTACGTCGATATTTTTTGGCATCACAACATCTTATTTCGTTTTTTTTAAAATGTATATTATGTTTATGAACTCAGGAAATATGTCCCTGGACACATTAGGACTTTGAATATGACCAATGTATGATCCTGTAACGACTTGGTATGGGATTGATACCCAAATTTGTGGTATCATCCAAAACTAATGCAAAGTATCAAACAACAGAATGTGATTATTACATTTTAACAGAAATGTAGACAGAACATGTTAAAAGAGAAAGTACGTAAGCAGACATTAACAGTAAATGAACAAATATATTAATAATTAATTTTCTACCACTTTTCCTTATTAATGTTGACAAAATAATAGAATGATAAATAACACAATATGTTACTGCATATGTCAGCAGACTAATTAGGAGCCTTTGTTTGTTTAGTTACTACTAAAAGACAAGTTGTCTTGTATGTTCACTATTTTCAGGACTTAACTGCAATAAGAAATATATGTTTAATGTACTCTAAGATTTTTTGTTAAAATAAAGTCAATAATGCTATTTTTTTGTGGTCGCCTTTATTTAGAAAAGTATCGAAAATACCGAAAAGTATCGAAATAATTTTAGTACCGGTACCGTACCAAAATATTGGTATCGTTACAACACTATTCTGAAGCAATAATAAACAAAGCTATGAGCAGTGTTGAACAGGCATGAATTGTGTCATATAAATTGTGAACTCATCTGTGTTCATCGAGCGTCTGTAAGAATGTCCACAAACACATTGATGAGTCATTTATCTTGTGCTTTTGAGGGAATGTAATGGAAAAACAACATGTAGAGATACATGTTTTTCATTGGAGAGTGATGCTGTGAGGTCACTACGCCACACTAGAAGCATCACCTCTCACCTATAAAGGCTACATTTAGCTAAAACAGTAATGAGAGCTAGGAATCTTCTGGAAATGATAAGTTGTACAAATATACACAAGGAAATCCAAATAAGGCAAACATGTTCCTCTGTGGAGTCTATAGGACAAACACACATGCATTACCAAGAGAGTGATTTAAAAAGTAGAGGCTGACTAGTGTGCTTGTCCAGTCAGCACAAAGGGCGTTAGCAAGCTTTATAAAATGTGGGTAATAGCTAGGTAGGTAAGCCGATTTACTCGAAACGACGTGAGTCCAGAATCACAAATCATTAAACTGTCCAACTTTTTCTCTGGAATCAATCGGAGCTGATTGGTTGTTCAAACATCACAACAACACATTCACTGTGGTCTAATAAGCACGCCAGCGTCCACATAAACAAGCTGTACGAGGCTGAGAAGAAGCCTACAGCTTTTATGTATGCGCCACTTTAAAAGCTTGTCAAATTCGGCTGCGGCACCAAATGTGCCAACGCTCAATGAGCCATACTGTTGTTACATGCGCGCAAACACAGATGCGCGCTTTAGCACGCCTTTAAAAAAAAAAGGCGTTGAGCACACACGTACATGCGCCGTGAACTGGGTTGAGAAATTTGAAAGAAAACAAACAGGATTCCTGAGCAGTGCACTGTGGCGTGAGGCCGCTAGACGCCGACACAAAGAGAGGCCTGTTTGTGCGTACACGAGCATTCCAGCTAACAGAACAGGCTCTGGGACGCTGTTGACCTAAGCTACTTTAGAATGTTTGTGCAATAGCTTTCGACTGCTTGATTAAAAATATCGTTTGATGCCCGAGCGCCCGTGCCCGAGCGAAGGGGCAGTTCAGACCGGTCTGAGCCGAGCGACACGAACAACATGGCCTCTCATCAACGTGGAAAAGTCAGCCACAGTCAAACTATTGAAGCTGATGTCTGTTGCTTGCTTTTTTAATGATATAACACAAGCACCAGTCAAGGAGCAAATGTCACATCACCCAATCACCCAATCTGCCAACAAGTTAAAAGTTCCAGCATGTCAGCCAGTCAGTCAATGCGACATAGAGCCCAGACGACCATGCAGTTGTTCACGATTCCCAACTTCCATTTGGATGTTTGAGAACATTTCCAAACATTTCCTCTTCAATCACAGGATAATCTGTCAGGATAACAGAATACCTTCAACCTGCCCAAGTCCATTACCCTTGCCCTGACATTTTCTAGCAGACTCATTTAAGACTGCTTCCCATGCAAGGGTCTATTTAAGCCAGTGGTTCTCAAACTTTTTTTGTCATCCCCCACTTTGGACAAGGGGGAGTTTTCAAGCCCCACCTGCCCCCATCGCCCCAACAGAACGCTAATGCCAAGCTTAACATTTTCAAATTTATCGAACATCAAGTAACATCAAGTTTTATACATTCAAACTCAATAACATAAAATAAAATCAAGTTCAATAATAAATAAAATAACTGTGCAGCTGTGGTATAACTTGCATCAAGTTCAATATCAAATAAAATAACTTGCATCAATTCAATAATAAATAAAACAAAAGTGTTATAACTTGCATCAAGTTCAATAATAAATCAAAAAAAGTGTTATAACTTGCATCAAGTTCAATAATAAATAAAAAAAAGTGTTATAACTTGCATCAAGTTCAATAATAAATCAAATAAAAGTGTTATAACTTGCATCAAGTTCAATAATGAATCAAATAACTTGCATCAAGTTCAATAATAAATAAAACAAAAGTGTTAACTTGCATCAAGTTCAATAATAAATAAAACAAAAGTGTTATAACTTGCATCAAGTTCAATAATAAATCAAAAAAAGTGTTATAACTTGCATCAAGTTCAATAATAAATCAAATAAAAGTGTTATAACTTGCATCAAGTTCAATAATAAATAAAACAAAAGTGTTATAACTTGCATCAAGTTCAATAATAAATCAAAAAAAGTGTTATAACTTGCATCAAGTTCAATAATAAATCAAATAAAAGTGTTATAACTTGCATCAAGTTCAATAATAAATCAAATAACTTGCATCAAGTTCAATAATAAATGAAAATAAAAGTGCCACTTTGCAATCTTTGCCAAAAAAAGGAGGACAGGGCAAGTGAACATGAGTTTTACAGTACTCCAGCATTAGTGGCTGCAATGAGCCTGTTTTGCACTGCACAGATTTTCAAATCGGGGTTGCAGGCTTGACACTGCCACTGTTAAAACCTCATTGAATTCGGGGCTGAGCTGCCTTGACGCGAGTGTTTCCCGGTGAATGACACATTGTGTCCAATGCGCATTTGGCGCAACCCTCTTTATTAGAGCCTGCAGCCCGTTTCTTGACTTTGCCATGCGCGCCATCAGAGCAAAAGCCCACACAGTTTTCCCATTTAAGGTCGTGTTCTTTGAGGAAACTGTCCATTATCTTGAACAGCTCATCAGCAGTGGCTCTATTTTTTATGTATTTGCAAAACAGCAAATCCTCGCACAGTGACTCGCCATTCACACCCCCATTGGTTACTGTTGCTGTCTGTCAAACTTTCGCTCCTACCTAGAAATGTAAAGCCTACAGGAAAAATAAGTTATTTACATTTATCTATATAGCGGATTTCACAGACAGAATCACAAAGTGATTTCCAGTGTGTATAGAAAATGAAAGCATAGTAAAAAAAAAAATCAAAGAATATAATAATAAAAAAATAAAAAAAATAAAAGTGAAATTTCGTCCCGTTCCTCGCGCCCCACCTGTCATGTCTCTATTCCCCACCAGTGGGGCGCGCCCCACACTTTGAGAAACGCTGATTTAAGCACACATTTCCCCATTGTTTCCATTATTAAGGATTTAAAATGATGATCATGATACTTTTACACGTTCCCTGTTGCACTAAACACGCAACAATCTATCGATCGGTCAACTGAGAATGATAAAAATATGTGGGGCTGTTGCACTCTCACTATTCTACGGTGTCGCAAAGTATTTTGATAATGGCAGCCATGTTTTTAAAGCACATCCTGCTCAAATTGTACATGCCCATGTCAGACCAGTCACTGTGTGTACCAAATTTGGTGGTGATTTGGCTCAACACCCAAAGGTTACAGTGAGTGGTTTGTAGAGCGCGTTCAGCTCTTCAGGAAAATAGTCAGTCTGACTTGCAAGGTTTAAATAAATGTGCCGTCATGTTGTGTATTTCCCTGACAAAAATGTAGCATAGACAACACAGTCAAGGTATATTCTTTTGTGTGAAACGGTTTGGGAGTAGAAGAGCTATGCATAAATACAGAAAGAAACACCACCAAAGGCTTCCTTAAAGGCCTACTGAAACCCACTACTACCGACCACGCAGTCTGATAGTTTATATATCAATGATGAAATCTTAACATTATAACACATGCCAATACGGCCGGGTTAACTTATAAAGTGACATTTTAAATTTGCTGCTAAACTTCCGGTTCGAAACGCCTCTGAGGATGCCGTATGCGCGTGACGTAACCCGGGGAACACGGATATGCCTTCCACATTGAAGCCAATACGAAAAAGCTCTGTTTTCATTTCATAATTCCACAGTATTCTGGACATCTGTGTTCGTGAATCTGTTGCAATCATGTTCATTGCATTATGGAGAAGGAAGCTGAGCAAGCAAAGAAGAAAGTTGTCGGTGCGAAATGGACGTATTTTTCGAACGTAGTCAGCAACAACAGTACACAGCCGGCGCTTCTTTGTTTACATTCCCGGAAGATGCAGTCAAGATGGAAGAACTCGGATAACAGAGACTCTAACCAGGAGGACTTTTGACTTCGATATACAGACGCCTGTAGAGAACTGGGACAACACAGACTCTTACCAGGATTACTTTGATTTGGATGACAAAGACGCAGACGTGCTACTGTGAGTATGCAGCTTTGGCTTCTAAACATTTGATCGCTTGACCGTATGTGCGCAACTTTTTTTTGCGTATGTACGTAACTTTTTTAAAATATATAAGCTTTATGAACCTTGGGTTAGGTGAACGGTCTTTTGGGCTGAGTGATTGTGTGTGTTGATCAGGTGTTTGAATTGTATTGGCGTGTTCTATGGAGCTAGGAGCTAGCATAGGAGCTAGGATCTAGCATAACAAACACGCAGGTGTTTTTATGCAGGATTAATTTGTGGCATATTAAATATAAGCCTGGTTGTGTTGTGGCTAATTGAGTATATATATGTCTTGTGTTTATTTACTGTTGTAGTCATTCCCAGCTGAATATCAGGTACCGTGAGTATGCAGCCTTGGCTGCTAAACATTTGATAGCTTGACCGTATGTGCGCGTCACGTACGTACCTTTTTAAAAATATATAAGCTTTATGAACCTTGGGTTAGGTGAACGGTCTTTTGGGCTGAGTGATTGTGTGTGTTGATCAGGTGTTTGAATTGTATTGGCGTGTTCTATGGAGCTAGGAGCTAGCAGAGGAGCTAGGAGCTAGCGTAACAAACACGCAGGTGTTTTTATGCAGGATTAATTTGTGGCATATTAAATATAAGCCTGGTTGTGTTGTGGCTAATAGAGTATATATATGTCTTGTGTTTATTTACTGTTGTAGTCATTCCCAGCTGAATATCAGGTCACCCCCGGCTCTCACAGCATCTTCCCTATCTGAATAGCTTCAACTCCCCACTAGTCCTTCACTTGCACTTTACTCATCCACAAATCTTTCATCCTCGCTCAAATTAATGGGGAAATTGTCGCTTTCTCGGTCCGAATCTCTCTCACTTCATGCGGCCATCATTGTAAACAACAGGGAACTTTGCGTATATGTTCAACTGACTACGTCACGCTACTTCCGGTAGGGGCAAGCCTTTTTTTTATCAGATACCAAAAGTTGCAATCTTTATCGTCGTTGTTCTATACTAAATCCTTTCAGCAAAAATATGGCAATATCGCGAAATGATCAAGTATGACACATAGAATAGATCTGCTATCCCCGTTTAAATAAAAAAAATTCATTTCAGTAGGCCTTTAAAGTCTGCTGTCTGCTTTGTTGTCCACAAATTGAAGACATTCTCGGTGTATGTTTTATGCTTGAAACCCGTTTGTCCATTTTGAACATTCATTTGTCTTCCAACACATTTACCCCTGCACGATATTATCATTGTTGATACAAATTACTGTTACAGTGCAATAATTATTGTTACCTGTGGTAATGCCACTATGATACAACATCTGTATTATAATCCTTGAACAAAGTAAGAGTGAAACTCATGTGAATAATCACTGAATGGAGAACTAACTGGGGGTGGGATTAAATCAATTATCTTCTTCCCACTCCCTTTCAGTCAAAACTGGACAATCATGCACTATATTAATTTATATTATTATGTTTTGTCAACCTGTACTTCTTTATGTCATTGCCTGAAATAAATAAATAAATGAAATGGAAAAAAAAATAAGAGCATTTGTGAACTGCTGAGAGCAATATATAAAGCAAATGTTTGTTAGTAAATGAGAGACAATGAGAGATTATCATCACACTTCAACATCTCTGACATGTAAATCAATCAATCAATGTTTATTTATATAGCCCTAAATCACAAGTGTCTCAAAGGGCTGTACAAGCAACAACGACATCCTCGGTACAGAGCCCACATACGGGCAAGGAAAACTCACCCCAGTGGGACGTCAAGCTGCCTCTTTGACAGGTCAGCGTTGCAAATGATAACATATTCTTAACTGTCTTACCTAAATTAAGTTCAAATAAATATATAGATATAAAGGAAAAACTTGAAAGTGAGGTCGCTTGTGTGTTGCTAAATGTTTATAAACTAGATTACCCAGAAGATTTAGCACAGTAGACAGGAATAGGAAGTAGGTCT
This sequence comes from Entelurus aequoreus, assembly GCF_033978785.1. NCBI lineage: Eukaryota > Metazoa > Chordata > Actinopteri > Syngnathiformes > Syngnathidae > Entelurus > Entelurus aequoreus. The sequence continues at coordinate 49,780,609 of NC_084734.1, read as the reverse complement.
GAGGCTAGCCATGCGGGAGGACGACGATTGTGCTGTTTGAGCAATAACGAGTTGATACATTGCTACATGTAAACCATTTGGAAAAATGTCACAAATGGGGCAAATTCCAAACGACTGGTTTGGAGAAAGTATAAAGTTTGTTTAAAAAATATCTCCGCCATGTCTGCATGGATTTATTTTAAAATTTTTGTGACTCATGCGGATCCCAAATACACAAAAAAGGTACCAATAGGTAAAAAAAAAGTTTGTTTTGCATAAAAGGTCCCCTTAACTTAATAAATTACTGTGGCGACTTAGGGCATGATTTACTAAAGGTTTGCTTGTACTAAAACATGTGTAAACCTGATAGCAGATGCAAAGCTGATCTAGTAAACGTGTGCAAAGTTGATTGTGTCTGTTGAATGAGCAGAATAAGGCGTGCAATCCATTTTGCATCTCCGTCTTCATTAATGTACAAAATATGTGCTGATCATCATAACGCCCACAATACTGGGTGAAAAATATGCAAATATAATTATTTAGCAAGCACAATGTGATTTATGAACACTCATCAGCGAGCACTAATTTGTGTTTTTTATAGCAAATGTCAGAAGAACGTGCAAACTGACATTTCCACACACAGCTTAAGGATCGTTGCTCGTGCTGCACAGACAGACGATGGACAGACGAGAATCCCCGTCCTACATGTGTGTGACAACATTTTGGACAGTCAGAAATAAAAAATATTAGATATATCGTCTATTCAGCAACATAATTTATAATTTTATAGCTGCCAGAGGACTTAAGGGGGTGATTAAAACTAATTCAATTGATACGTTTTGGTTTCCTTTTGTATTTTTTAATAACGTTTGTTTTTTTCACATATAAAATATTTTATCAAAATATTTCATGTATGAAAAACAACTTATTTAAGTATGCAATTCTGCGTTTTGAGCAGAGTAAGTGTAGCCTCTCTCCCATGTACCTTCAGCGGTAAAAAAGTGGTGTCAACGTACTGCACAACTGCTTCCAAAAAAATCCCATAAAAAGGAGTCGATGGTAAATAGTAAATCAGGCCCTAAGTGTCGCCAAAAAACTTCCACGCCACTTCAATTTAAAGATAGAATAAGTCTATCACATAGTTAGTGTTTTTTTTATACCTACCTATGTGCTTTGAGTAATTTCACTTGATCAAACCTGTCTATGAATTTTCTCAAACTGTTTCAAACACTCCGCAATGCAAAACAAAAGTATGTTAAGGTATGCTGCTATCGGATAATAATCGGTATCGACCAATACTCAGGGCTTCAATATTGGTATCGTATCGGAAGTGAAAAAGTTGAATCGGGACACCCCTATAAAAAAAACAAAACAATGTCTTTATGTCGACAACATGACACAGTCACAGCCAATGAATACACATTACTATTGCACAGTCAGTCGAGCAGGCAATGTACCAGACAAAAAACAGATGTCTGCGAGTGATTGTGGCTTTTTGTCCGTTGGGAAAGGTTTCTAGTTTGGTTTCTTGACGGAGACAAATGTACAAAGATTCAGACATAGAATAACACTTTAAACAGCACATTCGCATCGCTCAGAACGCAGCGCATACCTCTGCCAAGGCCAACGTGAGCAAAAAAATATGTTATTCTTTGAGCAATCTTGAGCACTGAAAGTTGGCCTGTGTAGCGTTTCAGGAGCAAAACATCCGATGTGAAAACTAACAATATAATATGGGTTGCCTTGGCCTTGGTTACACCCTTTCACTGGCTTTTAAGATAGGCCAAGTTGGGAGTCGACAGGTCCAAAAACCTGTCATGGAATGCCTTGGAAAAGCATTTTATCCCAAATAAATGGGAGTATGGTTGTGAAGGTGCCAGTCAGGAATGTTAAACTGTGACAAAGTGTGTGTTTGATCAACAGGGACTGTGTGCCTGGCAAATAGGAACAGGATAAATTAGGGCCACTATAAAAAGAAAAGTCTATATTGAGATCTTAAAGAAAATCTTTGATGTGGCGGACGATTAATCGCTTCGAGGCTTGCACTGAGCTGCAAACATGATACTGGAGGTCTTCTTGCCTGGTTAGACTTTTTAGAAATCTTACTGAAAATGACAAAATACTAACCGAACAAGCAGTAATGTTGACAGAAGCAGTGCAGTAAAAAGCTTTAAAGTTGAATACCTGAGATTGCACAATTTGAACAATATTTAGGAAACAAATACATCTTTAAAGCCTAACCCTTTAACTAACCTTTTTATTAGAGGTGGGAAAAATATTTATATTTTAATATATCGCGACACTTTTTGAACAATACAATATTGATTTTATTTTTGTTAACAACAATTTCAGTTTAATACAAAAAAAAAGTATTTCATGTTTTGGGCCTAATGTAAATCTAGGATGACTTCAGAGTTCACTCTGCAAAGTGTGGCTGTACTGGTACCTCACTGTGAACAAAGCAGTAAAGTGGAGAGTTAAAAAGAAGAGGACATTTTTTTTTACACTGAAGTGTCAAAAAACTTGATCCACCTTCTGCACAATTGCAATAAATGGAAATGCATCATTTGAATTACATTGTTTTTTGACACAGTTTGCCTAATGTATTATTACTGTCATTTAGAGTAAATTATACAGTATACAAGTTATATTTTCAAAATTCAAGATTCAAGATTGTTTATTGTCATATGCACAGTTAAACAGACAGTTTGCCGTACAATGAAATTACAATTTTCAACAGCATCTTACATTTATGCATGAACTATGTAGAATATTTCAATACTGTATTGTATTGTGACTCAAGTTTTGTGATATGTATCGTATCATTAAGTCATTGCCAAAACCCAGGCCTACCTTGTATTTGTTATTAATTCTGCCCCTGTTGCCAACATAAAATTACTGTATTTTCCGGACTATAGAGTGCACCGGGATATAAGCCACACCCACTTGAGAATGTTTTTCATACATAAGCCACAAGTATATCCAGTACGTTGTGAAATGAGCTATTTACACAGAGAGACATACCTTAATTGTTTTCAAACAGTGTCTGTAACCTGGCAGTAAAACAGCTAATCGAACAAAACAGATGTCATTGAGCTGCGGAAGCTGGCTCTCCAATCAGCTAGACAGACTCAATAACTGAAACAATACAAACAGAATGTCATTGTAAGGTAATAATACTAACACAGACAATCGTAAACGTGTTAGCATATTAGCTAATGCTAACAGCGCTAGCTTCATTACATTACCATAGCACGTAATATGAATGAAAACACTTAGACATCACACATAGGATGGTTTAGTAAGTAAGAATTGTTTTAGTTATGTTGTAAAACTTAGAAACGTTGCTTGGAGTGATGAATAAAGAAACCATACAAGTAGAAACACTATGGGCGATTAGAAGACGGAACAGAATTTCTACTTCCGGTTTAAAGCTTTAAACAGCAGGGATTCATATTCACCCAGCAGCACCTGCAATGAGCAAACTCGTCCAAAAGATGGTGCCATAGCACAAACAATAACACACCATTTCAGTGTCTTTGCATGTCCATTCATCCATTTTCTACCGCTTGTCCCTCTCAGGGTTGCGGGGGGTGCTTGAGCCTATCCCAGCTGCACTCGGGCGCCACCTCATCGCTGGATCAACACAGATAGACAGACAACATTCACACTCACATTCACACAGTAGGGCCAATTTTAGTGTTGGCAATCAGCCTATCCCCAGGTGCGAGGATGCCTGAGTATCCGTAGGGAACCCACAAAGTCAAGGGGAGGACATGGAAACTCCACACAGAAAGACTCAGAGTCAGGGGATTTAACCCAGGACTTTCTCTGAAGAAAAATCCATAAAACAAAGCTTAGGAAAAAAGTAGTGGCTTACAAGCCGTAACTCACGGCAAAACCAAAATAAGCTTCTTTTTTTTTTAATAATACAAAAATTGTAAGTCAACTTAGTTTAAATATTATTTTTCAACTTTATGAAATTAAGACACATTTGCTTATTAATAAATATTACTATTATTATTTATTATTATTTTAAGCAGACTTAATTGGACATTTAAATTGAAGTTTTTAACGTAAAACAAACAAGAATTGTTATTAAGAGTACTGGATAATTTGAAATAAAAAAAGATCTGATATTGGACAGCAGTGAAAGAGTCGACTAGCACAGTAATAGTGGCCTCTTCAATAAAGTGCTTGTATAGCTGGGTTGCATATGACGTCACGTCTGTTTTTCTTCTTTGCGGCTTAATTGAGACAATGGTCAAGCAGCTTGAGCGTAACATTAAAACAAATGAGAGTTAGTGTAGAGTTTGAGCAGAAAATGCCGCATTGGTGTTCTGTTCTTGGGTGTTCCACTCATTCAATTAGAGAGATAGGAAATAGCTTTCATAGAGTCCTGAAAGAAGTGGCTCATGGAGGTATTAGTCAGGAAAAAACTAATGTGCGACCAAGGAAGTGGCTCTTAAAAATATGATTTTCATCATCTTGTGGAATACAATCGGACTATGCTCGTGTCTGCAGTGATCACTTTATAAAATGTTTGTTTGAACATTTGATTTGTTTGAGAAACTTTCTGTGATGCAATCTAGTTAATTCTCTACTATATTAGTAGTGTTTGATAGCAGAGTTAAATGTAAGAAAAGGACAAGATATCGCATTAGTTTGTGTTTTTTTGTGGTTGCTAAGCCTAAATATAACTAAGAAGACTTCGTTGTGCAAACAAACTAACATCATGTTAAGTCTTACAAATAAATAATAAGATTGTTGGTTCAATCCACCGTATTTTCATTGTCCATTTTCAAAACATAAAATAAAAGCTTAGTTGTTGTTGTGCAGGAAAGCCAAGTGCTTTATTCGCAAAGGATGACCACGTTACAACGTTATGGTGATATTTGTTGGCATGTATAAAATATCCTTAATAGTATTAATAAAGTAGATTAATAAATCTCTTGTAGACTCAACAGCATATACTGAATCTTGATATCGCTAGCAAACATTGCTGAACAAAAGGGACATCTATAGCTAAATAATGAGACACAATAGGAACTTCACATCATAAAAACAACTGCATACATGAATTGTAGATGACAGACTAATTTTTTGTAGCAGGAAATCAACTGCAAAGAAACGTATCCTTTTTCTCATTAGCGTCACGGTCACAGCAGCACGGCACTCGTTATGTCAATCAATATGTTATTCAGCAATGATGGATGAATGAATAAGTCCAACATTGTCTTTCACCAATTAATGCTTAATTTGTGGAGCCCTCTGATGTAAAGACATGATGTGCCTCCTATCTTTTCTTCTCTAAACACCGTAAGTGTCAAATGAAGTGAGGTCGTAGCAAGCAGTAACCTCTAGATGATGATTAATGGTTTAAATGTTTTTAAAATATATGTTTCTAAAGAGTGTAAAAATCCACTCCATCCTATTTTAAATATTTTTTTCATGATCGCTTATATATTTGCATCTAAACCTTTCAAAATACGCCCAAATCTGCACTGATACAGGCAAATAAACAGTAGCCTACTGGGACTCTAGACCATTGGCTTAAAACCCAGAAGAGCCTGTATGTGCCTCCAGGTCATGTGATTGCAACCCAGCTATAGATGTATGTACATAGTTTGAGGTGTGCTGCATCCTGACTGCTGAAAGGCAAACTCCAGACGGCGAAATGGAAAAATGTCGTCTGAGCTTCCACCTGGTGTGAAAACATGACGAACATCTCACAAGGCTGTGAGTAAACCGCTCTTCCGAGTCGCCTTCACCCTTTCGTTATCTACTTTCCTGTCTACCTCTGCCTGTCTCTCTCTCTCACACACACACACACATGCACACACACACGCACACACGCACCCCCCGCCCACCCATAAACACGCACACACAAACACCCCCCCCCCCAAACACACACACACATACACACACACACACACACACACACACACACACACACACACACACACACACACACACACACACACAGTACACACACCTCTCCATATATTTGCTGTGTTTGTGGCAGCCAGCAGTGTTTGCCTGAGCGGCTCTTCGCCACCTCTGCCCCCGCTCCTCTTAACCTTTGAGCTGGATGGTCAAGCTTGACCTCTTGCAAGGCGCTGGTTGTGTTAGCTTTGTGCACCTCTGACGTCAAACGTCTTTAAGAGCAGCATTAACAAATAGAATTCACTCTGAGCAAGAGCACTATGCTGTTTTTAAGGACCTGCAACAAAAGAACAAGTCAAAGATCCTCCGAATGACAGGGGCGCTCTGGCGTTTTTTAACTAAGGATCTGCTGCAAAAAAACAATTCAAAGATCCTCTATATGACAAGAGCACTCTGCTGTTTTTAATTCAGGACCGGCTACAAAAGGAAGTCAAAAATAGGAAAGCTCTGCTATCTTTAAGGATTTGTTGCGGAAAAAGTCAAAGATCCTGTATCTGACAGGAGCTCTGCTGTTTTTTAGTATAAAATACTAAACGGTCTAGCTCCATCCTATCTTGCTGATTGTATTGTACCATATGTCACGGCAAGAAATCTGCGTTCAAAGAACCCTGGCTTATTAGTGATTCCCAGAGCCCCAAAAAAGTCTGTTTTCTATTCGGGCTCCAGTACTCTGGAATGCCCTCCTGGTAACAGTTAGAAATGCTACCTCAGTAGAAGCATTTAAGTCCCAGTTTAAGACTCATTTGTATACTCTAGACTTTAAATAGACCCCCCTTTTAGACCAGTTGATCTGCCATCTCTTTTCTGCTCTGCCCCCCTCTCTTTCGTGGAGAGGGGAGCCACAGATTAGGTGACCACAGATTATTCATTAGCTGTTCAAAGTCGAAACCCGGGATGGACCACTCATCTGTGCATCAGTTGAGGACGTCTCTGCGCTGCTGACTTGTCTCCACCCAAGACGATCTGGCCCCACTATGGACTGGACTCTCACACTATGAACAAGATCCACTGGACGCCCATTGCATCGGTTGCCCAGGGGGAGGGGGTCCCCACATCTGCGGTCCCCTCCAAGGTTTATCATTGTAATCCCATTGGGTTGAGTTTTTTCTTGCCCTGATGTGGGATCTGAGCCGAGGATGTCATTGTGGCTTGTGCAGCCCTTTGAGACATTCGTGATTTAGGGCTATATAAATAAACTTTGATTGATTGATTGATTGATTTTACAAATCTCTCAAGTCAAATAGCTCTTATATCCTCCTGAGAGCCAGCATCTTCTGCAGTAGACATTTGTATTTAGCATATTTTTTTCCCGAAATGTGTAACTCAAAAACAAATATCCACTGCAGAAGACGCTGGGTATCAGGAAAATACAACTTGATCATTACTACAAAAACGCAGGTCAAATATCCTCTATGGCTATGTGACAGGTACACTGCTGTTTTTAAGGACATATTAAGGACCTACTACAAAAACAGGTCAAAGCCCCAACATTCTTAGCTGCAAAAATATTATTTGCTGCCAAGTTTTGAGCGGGTCTATTGATCTATTGTAATGCAACTCACTGATGAGGTTTAGCCCACAGGTCATCAGTTAAAGCCGAGCCTCAAGACCTAAAACCTACAGTCTAAATCCGTAACTCTAAACCTCCCAAAATCCAACCCCAAACACCTAATCCCAGAATCCACTTGGGGATCCACCAACAGTCAGAGTTACTTGGAGGCCACACTGCGACCCTTGATCTTGTGGGTCTTTGTGGCCACCGCACTTCCAACTGACTGGGTGGCCTTGAAGGGGTTTCTCCAAGTTGGAAACGGATCTAATCTCAGTTCCCCTGTAATCTCTTCAAATCCCCTGCTTCCTCCTCAAAGTTGAAACCTTTCGTGTAAGGCCTGATCTCCAAGCTCAGACTTTTCAGCGTGGCCCGATTTGCATTAACGGTTTCCACACGCCTGCAAACATCCTTTGCGGACTGTGAGGCCGCTGATTTATCTGCGACAAAAAGGTCTTCACACCAGACTAACATCATCGACTTGAATGTCATTCTAGTTTGCGTTGTTTTATAGCACCTTCTATATTTGCTCAGAGGAACGTAACCAAGAGAAGCAATGCGGAAAACAAACTACAGTCACCAACCTTGCGTGACGCCACTGATGTCATAACCTCCGTAACCACCTCACAGCTGGTGGGAACTCAGAATGAGGAATGGAGGCCTGGGCGGTCTCAAAGGTGGCCATATTGTTCCTCTGCAAAGGATGTGGCCACTGGTTAGACCACACACACACACACACACACACACACACACACACACACACACACACACACACACACACATACATACACAAGAGAAATTATTGTGTTGCATTGCGGGAGGACTTACAGTGCACTGTGATACATCATGGAAGCACAGGAATTACAGTCATGGTTAACTGGTTGAACTTTAATGACTAACTTATATATATATATATATATATATATATGTATGTATATATATATATATATATATATATATATATATATATATACATATATATATATATATATATATATATATATATATATATATATATATATATATATATATACACACATACTGTATACACACACACACACACACATATATATATACACGTATATATACACACACATTTATACATATACACACACACGGACATATGTATATACATTTATATACACACACATATATATAGTTTTATATACACACACACATATATTTGTATGTTCAAGTGTATATAGTCAGAGAAAAGTTGCATGTCTTTCCCTCCAATTTCACTCATATTATACAGGTGGAACTCATTAAATGGGAATATCGTGTAAAAGTTAATTTATGTCAGCAATTCAACTTCAAATGTGAAAGTGATCTGTGACATAAAGTCATTACATGCAAAGTGAGATACGTCAAGCCTTTAGAAGGCTTGTAATATCTCATGTTGCATGTTATGAGCCTATGTCATTATATTAGTTTCACCTTGTAAATCTAAACAAACCTTTGCACGATATACTGCACGGTATATTTTCGAGGCAGATGACATGGTCGAGTCGCCAGAAGAAAGCCATCACTCCAAATTACTTTGTTCCAGAAGTTTTGAGGCTTGTCTCTGTGCTGTTTGGCGTAATGTAAGCCGGATACTTTGTGACATTTGCGCAGAAATGGCTTTCTTCTGGCGACTCGACCATGCAGCCCATTTTTCTTTAAGTGCCTCCTTATTGTGCATCTTGAAACAGCCACACCACAATTTTTCAGAGAGTCCTGTATTTCAGCTGAAGTTATTTGTGGATTTTTCTTTGCATCTCAAACAATTTTCCTAGCAGTTGTGGCTGAAATCTTTGCTGGTCTACCTGAGTCCTTCATTTTCCTCTTCTTAATCAGCGTTTGAACACTGCTGATTGGCATTCTCAATTCCTTGGATATCTTTTTATACCCCTTTCCTGTTTTATGCAGTTTAATTACCTTTTCTCGCAGATCCTTTGACAATTCTTTTGCCTTCCCCATGACTCAGAATCCAGAAACATCTGTGCAGCACTGGATGAAAGATGCAATGGTCTGTCAGAAGCCCAGAAACTCGCTGACCTTTTATACACACACATTAATTACAAACAAACATGTCACAGGTGAGGATTGGAACCTTGATTAGCCATTCAAACCTGTTTGTGTCAACTTTTGTGCATGTTATCAGATCAAAGTCACTGGGGTATGTAAACTTTTGATCAGGGTCATTTGGGTACTTTCTTTTATTATTTTGATTTAAAAAGAGTAAACACAGTTGTTTGCCAATAAATAGCTTCACACAACCATTAAGCATGAGTGAAAGAAAGGTTTTTGTGTTATCATTCATATTCTCTGAAGAATGGCCAAGAAATCATAAATTCTCCCAGGGTATGTAAACTTATGAGCACGACTGTATGTAAGCACCTATTGCTCTTCTCACACGTAGTTGGCTCCATTTCACTTGTGACTGAAAAAAAAATAAGTAAAAATTTCATTTGTATTTTTAATAGGGCTGTAAAAGTTAACACGATAATAGTTTGTGCTAGTTCTGTTTTCCTCTGACACCGGATCCCTCAACATTCTCATCTTTCTCAACCTCTGTGCTGCCTTCCATACCATTAATCATTCAATACTCATCTCACGCCTCTAAACCACCCTCAGCATTACTGGCATTGCCATCTCCTGTTTTGAATCCTCTCTCTGGCAGACACCAATTCATTTTCATTAATAACTGCCAAACTGCCAGAGCTCCTGTTACCCTTGGTGTCCCTCAAGTGTCCTTCTTTTCATCCGCTACATTTTTCTCCTTGGACAGATGCTTCGTCCCAATGGCTTCCGGTTCCACTGTTACGCCGACGACACACAGCTCTATCTCCCCTCCAAAACCATTACTGCAATCACCCTCTCCACACTTACCGCCTGCCTGACAGACAAAAACTTGGATGCAAACAAACCTCAAACTCAACTGCAATAAATCAGAAGTCCTATCCATGAGTCCAGACTCCCTTACCCGCTCCACTTAGAACTCTTCTCTCAATATTGATGGCACCATCGTCACCCCCTCCTCCAAAGTCCGTAACCTCGGCATCCTCTTTGGCCCACCCTCTCCTTCTTGCTCCATGCCAACCAGACCACCAAAATTGCATTCTTCCACCTTCGAAACACTAGCTACCTCAGACCCAAACTATCTTCCACTGCTGCAGACACACTTCGACATTATTATTTTTTTATTTAACCTTTATTTAACCAGAGGAAAAAAAATCCCAAACCCTCTTTTTCAAGGGAGTCCTGGCCAAGAGGCAGCAAAGTTCACTCATTAAATCTAAACTTGATCATTGCAATGGTCTCCTCTATGGCACCACCACCAAAGTCATTAACAAACTATAAGTATGTGCAGAACTCTGCTGCCCACCTTGTCACCGGTACCCGCTCCAGAGATTACATTACACCAGTCCTCCAAGACTTTCACTGGCTACCAGTCCGATACAGAACCAACTTCAAAATTCTAATCACTACTTACAAGGCCCTTAATAACTAAGTTCTTTCCTACATCTCCAACCTTGTCCACCACTATATAAAGCGTCGGAGTACTTAAAAAAGCGCTACAGAAATGTTATTCATAATCATTTTAGCTATATTTCTTGACGCGCGAATAATGTGCAAAATTCAGCCCACACCGAGTCATTGCTGAAGCAAGTCCTCAACCCCTACCCGCAACCCTGACAGAGAAAGTCAATGTTGGAAAGTCCACAACGAACAACTACAACCAACAAATATTTTACAGAAATTGTCAAATGGCTGTCACCATAAAACGAGAATGATGCTTACTAAACATTTATGTAAAGCAAACAAACTTAAAAAAATGATGTAAGGTACACTAATCATGATTAATTGTGTGAAGCAAACAAAATGTGATTAATCGATACTTGTTGACTGGTTGAAGTGATACGTATCCTGTCAATGTCTGTACCACCTGGATGGGAGTAATAAACAAAAACACCCAGGTGAGCTTGCGGGCAAATTGCAATGTTGAAGTGGTGCAAATGTCCCTCGCTAACCTACCGAGCCACCTCCCCATCCGAGGAAAAACATCAATATTTACCCCCAAAATAAGACGAAACAGAAGGCTGCAAAGCTGGAAGAAAGGCAATCATGACACAAAGCTTCCGTTGATGAGTGCCAGTCGCCGCCGCTGTGTGTCAGCTGTAGCTCATCTTTATTTATGACCAAATATTTCTTTCCTCTGGAGGAGAGCGAAAATACATGACAAGTGAAGACGTTTTTGAACAGCATTCCTTACCCTGGCTGGCAGGCTCGTTAGCTGGATGCCACAAAGTCAAGTTGACATTCCTGGGATGCTCGGAGGACATCTGAGGAGGCAGGTACAAATAACATACCATGCTCCATCTTCAATGCACTACTTTTGTTTATTTGAAGAGCTGCTGAACTAACACATGCTAAAGTTTTAGGCAAGCTAGATTATGCAGGCTGTCAATAAATTCTAAAAACAGCGAGGACATCTGGGGCTTTATTAGAATAGTTAACATGCATCACTACAGGAAAGAACGCTGCAAAAAAACATTACAACACATTTTGCACATAGTTTCATAATGAATTAAGTTAGAAAATAGTTTTTCACAAGGTGCTCATCCTCACTGGCATTTGACACTAGTTATCATTGATCATTAGGGGAAATTGTTCAGGGATTACAGAAAATAAAGGGCGATTGGGTTTTCTGGTTGGGTGGTGTGAGTAGAGCTCATAAAATTAGCATTTTAGTGTTTAGGCTTTTATGGTAGTGACAAATAACCTACTGCCCCCTGCTGGAAGTGATAACCACCTACTCTAGAGAGTGAGGGCAGCATACAGAAATGTTAAAGACTGCTGGAGATAGTTCATGTTTATATTCAATCCAATACTGTACAGTATATACAATGTATGCAATCAAATGATGTATGTATATATACATATACACACATATGTACACATATGTATATATTAGGGCTGTCAACCTTAACGTGTTAACGCATGTGATTAATAAAAATAAATTAGCGCAATATCAAATATGAATGAAAATGAATCACTTCCAGGCTAAGGCTTAACCCACAAGACGCGTGCATTTGTTACACAGCCTGTGATTGCGAAGAAGGGCGGCCCATTTCGCTTCAAAACAGAACTTTGAATATAACTAAGATAACTTGTTGGTATTGCAGCAACAAACGTTTTTATCATCGACGCAAATCCATCCATCCATCCATTTTCTACCGCTTATTCCCTTCGGGGTCGCGGGGGGCGCTGGAGCCTATCTCAGCTACAATCGAGCGGAAGGCGGGGTACACACTGGACAAGTCGCCACCTCATCGCAGGGATAGACAGACAACATTCACACTCACATTCACACACTAGGGCCAATTTAGTGTTGCCAATCAACCTATCCCCAGGTGCATGTCTTTGGAGGTGGGAGGAAGCCGGAGTACCCGGAGGGAACCCACGCAGTCACGGGGAGGACATGCAAACTCCACACAGAAAGATCCCGAGGCCGGGATTGAACTCACGACTAGTCAGATCAAGTTTAAAATACCATCTTAAAGCCAAACACGTACTCGATGTTGCCGCCGACGGTGTTGTCAATCCTCTTGGCGACCTTTTTTGTAAACAGCTACGAGCAACAAATCTAGTGACTTTTCCCAGTGATATTGGTGACTTTAGCCGGTAGCTACACGCTAGCATGAAATTTGCTGAAGACAATACCCCTATATTTGGATAGAAATGCAATTTTGTAGTCAGAATGTCATACAGAAACATTTTGTAAATATTTTACTGAACTGCAAGTCATTGATTTGCTCAAAACTTGGTGAAAGTAAGTATAGTAAGAATTAAGTGCACACAGTATCTGCGATAATATTGCAACTAAGGTACAGTTACTAATTGATAATGTAGTAAACACACTCATAAACAACTTAAACATAGTGCACCATTTAAATCTGCATTTACTCGTCTTTAGTTTAACCAGGTGTTTAAACAAACACGGTTGTTTATTTTTTTCAAATGACAATGCTGATCAATTGTTTTGGTACAATGCAACCCCAGGTCGTTGTGATTACTTACAGATGTCCAACGTTCTCTAGGAGGCAAAATACATTCACATTCAGTCCGTAATGGCAACTGGATGCCTTTGTTTGTGTAGTATACAGTTGATTTATCCTTGCTGTAACTTTGCCTCGCCAAGGTATTTATTATATGACAGCTGTGGTGATATGAAAGACATCTTCTTGCAGGACTTGGTGACGGTCTTCACAGATGTTAAGTGGTTTACGTGCAGTGGCTGTCCGTTTAGTAAAGGCGTATGTTTAACTTAATTGTGGTACTTTTTTTGACATTCACTTAGGTAAACTGCCAGCGTAGGATTCTTCTCTGCTTGTTGTCGACGTAGCATTCATGCTAGCGGCGCCATCGTTGAGTTCGTATTTTGCTTTAAGATGGTATTTTTCATAATTGATGTGCGCCGATGATAAGAACGTTTGTCGCTGCAATATCAACAAGTTAGCTCAGTTTTATCTAAAGTTCTGTTATGAAGAGAAATCGGCTGCCTGTCATCGCGATCACAGACCGTGTCGTATTTTTGATAACGCGATAATTAATTTTTATTAATCACATGCGTTAACGCGTTAATGTTGACAGCCCTAATTTATATACGCTTGCATATATATCTATATATATATATATATATATATATATATATATATATATATATATATATATATATATATATATATATATATATATAGATATATATGCGTTAACGTGTTATCATTGACAGCCCTAATATATACAGTCGTGGTAAAAAGTTTACATACACTTGGGAAGGACATAATGTCATGGCCGTCTTGAGTTTCCAATCATTTCCACAACTCTTATTTTTTTGTGATAGAATGATTGGAGCACATACTTGTTGGTCACAAAAAAAATTCATGAAATGTGGTTCTTTTATGAATTTATTATGGGTCTACTGAAAATGTGACCAAATCTGCTGGGTCAAAAGTATACATACAGCAACATACATTATCAATTTTGGTGATGTAGAAAAGTTAGAATCAAGTCAAATTAGCTTCATGGCATGGCCTCTTAACTTCATGTGAGTGATTATAATTGACGACACCTGTTGACTTCTCTGAGCCCATTTAAGTAGGGCTCATGTGATGCAATCCAAGTGACTCGGTTACAAACGCGACAACTCGAACGAATAATTGACTTGAACAAGTCAGGAAAGTCACTTGGAGCCATTTCAAAGCAGCTTAAGGGCCCAAGAGCAACTGTGCAGACAATTGTTCGTAAGTATAAAGTGCATGGCCCAGTTTTGTCACTGCCACAATCAGGAAGAAAACGCAATCTATCACCTGCTGCTGAGAGAAAATTGGTCAGGATGATCAAGAGTCAACCGAGAACCACCAAAAAGCAGGTCTGCAATGAATTGGAAGCTGCTGGAACACAGGTGTCCACAGTCAAGCATGTTTTGCATTGCCATGGACTGAGAGGCTACCATGCAAGAAGCAAGCCCTTGCTCCAGAAACGACACCTAAGGCTCGTCTAAAGTTTGCTGCTGATCACATGGACAAATGTAAGACCTTCTGGAGGAAAGTTTTGTGGTCAGATGAAACAAAAATTGAGCTGTTTGGCCACAATACCCAGCAGTATTTTTGGAGGAGAAAAGGTGAGGCCTTTAATCCCAGGAACACCCATCCTACCGTCAAGCATGGTGGTGGTAGTATTATGCTCTGGGCCTGTTTTGCTGCCAATGGAACTGGTGCTTTACAGAGAGTAAATGGAACAATGAAAAAGGAGGATTACCTTCAAATTCTTCAGGACAACCTAAAATCATCAGCCCGGAGGTTGGGTCTTGGGCGCAGTTGGGTGTTCAAACAGGACAATGACCCCAAACACACATCAAAAGTAGTAAAGGAATGGCTAAAGCAGGCTACAATTAAGATTTTAGAATGGCCTTCCCAAAGTCCTGTCTTAAACCCCATTGAGAACATGTGGACAATGCTGAAGAAACAAATCCATGTTAGAAAACCAACAAATTTAGCTGAACTACACCCATTTTGTCAAGAGTGGTCAACAATTCAACCAGAAGCTTGTGGATGGCTACCATGAGGGGGTTTTGATCCCCTGAAGAGCAGGGAAACCTGCGAAACAGGCTTGTAGGGATGAAATAGCCTCTGTGTTTTTTTCTGACCTAACGTATTTTCCGCTCTATCCCGGTATTGAGTATTGTATAACGGATAAACCACAGAAACCTCAACTATATATATATATATATATATATATATATATATATATATATATATATATATACACACACATAAACACACACACACATACACATTATTTGAGTAGTAGGAGCAAGTATAAATAATCTAACAATATAATCTAACTACATATCTAATATGCAATCCTAAATAGACATGCTGAGAAAAACAGCCTGCATCTTCGTTATATGTAACAAAGCTATGTAATAATTTTGTAGCAATAGTCCTACTTCACATCTTTTATGCTCTTGGATTTTGTTGTTGTTGTGTTTTTATTTTTCTATTTAGAATGTGACACAGGCACACTTTGTATATGTATATTACTACCGGTAATTGTGACTGTCATTATTTTCATTTCATTTCACATAGTACATTATGAGCAGTATTTTATGAACATTGCACCTTTAATATCTAAATCATTCTACTTTTTTCCACTGTAAAAATAAGAAAAATATTTGCTGAACTGTAGGAATGACCAAATAAAAAATAAATGTAATAATTTTTTCCCTTTCACGCCCAAAAGGCAGCAGTGTGAGTTCTTCCTCGGCACAGCAACAAAGTGAAACATCACTCGGCGTGTGTGATTCATCTCATACAAACAGCCTCTGTGCTCGAGATTCTTTTAATTCTGTAATGAGGTCTCTTTGATAAACGGCGCCCACTGACAGGTTTGGCCTCGACTAAAAGTGCTATATGAGTGGACTGAAAGCAAGAACGCTAAGCAAAGTAGCACAAGACGTTACTTCAAATGCCCCAATAGTGGTCAAACTTGCACTTTGGTGGAAAGATTTGCTTCTGAAGTCAAAGAAAACATGGAGTCCAAATCATTATCAAGCTCTGCATTAACACATCTTGTGACAGCATCAAAAAGATTAACTCTGGTGCTTTTTCTTTGATGATAACCATAAGCTTGTGGATGGCTACCATCAGGGGATTTTAGATCCCCTGAAGAGCAGGGAAACCTGCAAAAGAAGGAATGCAAATTTTCACATACTGCAGGAATACAAGAAATAATTGATCTTTCTGTGTCATTCTAGCCAGTTCCATTTCCTAAATGGCTGTCAAAGTGTACCAACTTGTCGGATTATATCCTCAGCCATCTACTTTACCGGTGAGAGGAATGATTTATGAACTAGCAGGGAAGCGAGGAAGCAGCAGACCACTCGATGATGTAAACACAGGGACACACGGAAGTGATCACATAGCCGCTTTAAAAAGTTTGTCTGTGTTAGCGCTTATAATAACAATATCACTAATACTTGGTTAATATTCAAGTCACAAAATGTAAATGGGGTATTAATTTTTGAATGGTTATATATCTGATTTTTATGGGCGGAATAGTGGGCCTCCTATTGGCTTTTATTAACTTGTATTTAATATTTAGAATGCATTGAAAAATACATATGTCATCATGTCTTTCATAATTTAGGGGAACTGCACTTTTTTTGATATGTTGCCTATCATTATGAGAGATAATGATTGTAAATGATAAGCAAAATTTGAAAGTATGTATAATCACCTTGAACATAAGAAGCGAGATCCAGACTCCATGTCCAAAACCAATCATGACAAAAGTAATCTTACAAGACATAATAACAAGGTGTGACCCTGATGGTACAAACTTAAAAAGTGAAAGTGACCAGTGTACACGTTGTCCAGAGAGAAGACCCCCCCCCCCCCCCCCCCCCCCTCATTTCTATACAGACTATAAGTGTGAAGTCAAATGTGATGAGGATCATCAGGCACAAACAAATATTGATTATTGTTGTATGTGATGTCCTCCAAACATTGAAGGAAGCCATGAGCTCAGCAATAGCAGAACAATGGGCTGAGGCCATGAAGAGACAAATGGATTCTCTGATGGAAAACCACACTTTTACATTAACAACATTACATGAGGGTAAACATGCAGTGGGGGACAGATGGGTTTACTCTATTAAAGATAATCCTGTTGAGACAATTTATAAGACCAGATATGTTAGTCAGGTGGCTGGTAGTGATTATGAAGAGTCGTTATCATCTACTGGCACTGCTGATGACTTCTGTTTGTGTTCTCATGCAGCTTGCACTTGTGTATGACTTAGAACTACCCGTACATCAAATGGATGTCCAAACCACTTGCACCTATAGACTGTCAAATGTATTTGGAACAGCCTGAAGGGTTTGAGGTAGAAGCAAAAGCAGAGGGAAAATTAGTGAGTAAACTTAATAAGTCAATTTATGGCTTGAAACAGTCACGACAAAATTGGAATACAATGCTGCATGTTTCCTTATTGAAATTGAGTTCCTCCAAAATTCGGCCGATTATTGTGTTTACAGTCAACTAAATGGGAAGGAGGTGTTACTGGTCATATGGGTTGATGACATTTTTATTGTAGCGAGTGATGGTGAAACACTCAAAAGTGTGAAGGAAATGTTAGCAGCTAGGTTGACAATTAAAGATCTCGGGAAACTTCGACATTTCCTGGGCTTTGATTCCGCACAGAAGCAAGGCAAGATTAAAATAAATCAGAAGAGGCACATTGCAAACACATTGCGATTTGACACGACTCACTCACTGTAAATGTAAACAAAAGAGCAACTCCATGTGAAATCAAAGTGAAATTTGACAACAAGGGTGAAACTTTTGATCTAAAGTGGTATGGAGAAGTAGTTCATTTACGTAATAATGTGTACTCCACTCGATTTAAGCTTCATTGTTAGTAAATTGTCACAACATTTATCACAACTGAAAGAACAACATTGGGTAGCAGCTAAACATGTGTAGAAGTACTTATAGGGTACTGTAGACCACGAATTATGGTACAAGAAAAATGGTGATCTGAAGCTCGTGGTATATAGTGACGCCGACTGGGCAGCAGACCAGAGTGACAGAAGTGTGACTGGTTAATGTTTTAGATTGCCTAAGAGTGGGTCCATCATTTCCTGGAAATCAAAGAAACAATCCACAGTTGCTTTATCCACTTGTGAAGCAGAATACATGGTGTTAACAACTACAAAGGAAAACCGTATCAATAGTGTCAGTACTGCTAATGAGTGTTCCAAGTACTCAGAAGTGTCATTTAACCATCAATGTGTCTCTTCTGATTGATTTTAATCTTGCCTTACATTTACTGAATGAAATGGACAATAGACATGATTATGCAACAGTAATACATTTTTAGGACAATGAAGGTGCTATTGCGCTTGTGAAAAATCCTGTTTGTCAAAAAGATAAAAGCACATTGACATTACATAGCATTTTGTCCGATTTGCACTGAGTGATGGAAAAATAAGTCAAACAATCAATCAATCAATGTTTATTTATATAGCCCTAAATCACAAAAGTCTCAAAGGGCTGCACAAGCCACAACGACATCTTCGGCACAGAGCCCACACAAGGGACGTCGATGTGAATGACTATGAGAAACCTTGGGGAGGATCGCATATGTGGGTAACCCCCCCTCTAAGTACAGTCCCTAGTGGATCCAACATAACAGTGAGAGTCCAGCCCATAGTGGGGCCAGCATGAGACCATCCCGAGCGGAGACAGGTCAGTAGCGCAGAGACGTCCCCAACCGATGCACAGGCGAGCGGTCCACCCCGTGTCCCAACTTTGGACAGCCAGCACCTCATCCATGGTCACCGGAACCGGAATAACCCGGCGAGGGGGCAAAGGAGAAAAGAAAACGGCAGATCAACTGGTCTAAAAAAGGGGGGTCTATTTAAAGGCTAGAGTATACAAATGAGTTTTAAGATGGGACTTAAATGCTTCTACTTAGGTAGCATCTCTAACTGTTACCGGGAGGGCATTCCATAGTACTGGAGCCCGAACAGAAAACGCTCTGTAGCCCTTGGGGTCATCTTAGATGAAAAGTTGACATGGGAAGCTCATATATTGCATGTGAAAAATAAGGTAACTAAAAGCTTATTTATTTTGAACAAGGTTAAATAATACAATGAGAATGTAATATTGCTCAATTATTCTACCTTATTTCAATTATTGTGCAGAAATATGGGGAAATACAAAACACAGCAACATAATGCCTTTATTTCTTTCGCAGAAAAGAGCAATTCGTATAATTTTTAAAGTAGCATATAGAGACCACACAAATGCACTCTTCATTAGGTCAGGATTTTTAAAACTAAAAGACATGGTAGAATTGCATACTCTATTAGTGATGTTCAAAGCTAGAAATAAAGTTCTTCCGAAGGACTTACAAAAGTTACTTGGGTTCACATCTGAAGATGAGAACCACAGAAGGCCGTATGATTTTAAACTAAATAAGAGTGCCAACACATTTGAAGCAAATGTGCTTGTCTGTTGCTGCTGTGAAAGTATGGAATTCTCTAGAGAAAGACTTAAAAAGATGCAAGAATATTTTTGAATTTAAAAAGAGTTACAAAAAGAGACAACTGGCATTATATCAAACTGATTTTTGATTGTGATTGGATGTGTCATTTGGAAAATGCTTAAACGAAAATTAAAAATATTTTGGAGTTAGGGTGTTGGTGGAGGTAACAGTGATAAAGTCATCTAAAATAATTTGTGTTTAAAAGGGGGCAGATAAATATAAGAATAGTATTCTTCCATCTATTCCTTTCTGATCATGGAAATGTATAAAAAAAAAAAAAAAATTAAGTATCAATTGTAAATGGCTTATATATATGCATTTTCATGAAAGGAATAAAAATAAATGATGAGGATGATGATGAACAAAGAAGACATCTATGTATGTCCAGACAATAAACCAATCTTACAAAGAAAAATCGGTATAAGTGAGCAGCAATATTGAGCCAAGGTTGAACTCATGGCTCAACAGGAGGGATATGAATATCGTCATACAGAAGTACTATAGAAGTACTATACTTCCTATAGTTTAATTTGTATAAAAAAAAATTTTGTATACGACATCTAGACATAGATTTTAATTAAACTAAATAAGAGTGAAGGAGAACATTATTGTCTGGCCATAGTAGATGCATTTTCAAAATGGGTTGAAATATTTCCTAAAGGAAAAGCAGATGCACTAACAGTAGCAAAAGCATTATGCAAAGAGATAATACCAAGATATGGTATAACTAAATCTATACAGTGACAATGGACCTTATTTTGTGAATCAATTGATCAAGAATATAGAATCATTATTCCACATTGATATAAAAAAAATCACTGTGCTTATCATCCACAAAGCGCAGGATTAGTGAAAAGGACAAACGGGAATAAAATAAAAACAGATTAAAGAAATGTATGGAAAAAACAAAACGTCCATGAACAATGTATAGATTTAGTAAAAATGTACAGTACATGAACATTACGAGTACAACAAGACTCAGACCATTTGAAATAATATTTGAAAGACCTTATCAGCTACCAAAATTTTGAAAAATCAATGAAAAGGAAACATGAGCATTCTCCAAGGGGGGAGAGATTGTAAATAACTTAAAAAGCAGTAAAGATAGTGGAAAGACCAAGCTGAGTCCACTTAGCACATGGTAAAAAGGTCATATAATGGGAAAAGTATTTGGGATTGTATTTACATTGTAAAAATGTCATATAATGAAAAAAGTATTTGGGATTGTAGTTGTGTTATCAAAGGGACATGTTAACTAGCACACTACAAATTCCACTGTGACAAGTTGTAAGCATACCATTTGATGGTGTGTCAAAGTTTGATAATAATTGGTTCCTGTTTTGGTAATTAATTTGTTCCTTATGGCAGAGCAAGTGGAAAAGGCTACAAAAACTGATTGTGTTGTATGTATAAGCCCAGAAAATTACTCAAAATGAGTCAAAAAAGTTGAATTGAAGTAATGAGCAAAAAAAAATTGACCTTGTAGCTAAAGAGACAAAGCAGAAACCAATATTTGATAAATATGTGGAAAAAAGCTAATTATACCTGCATTAACATGCAAGGCTCTGTACAACAGTTAGGAAACGTATCATCAGATAACTGCATACACATAGTAAATGTATCAATATTTGTACAAGAATTGTTAACACGCCTGAACAGTTTGATATCAGAACATTGGAAAATAACTAGACATGATGTAAACTGGCAAAGTGTTGTAGATCCGACCTATATTGATGGGTGTCCAAAGAAGTATATCTGACGACTATAAATTGGTAAATCAAGTTGCAGCTGGATTTGAATCATACGTCTACTGGTGGTGTACGATTAACAAGAATGTTGACAGAATAAACTACGTCCACTACAACGTACAGAGATTGGAAAATTACACAGGCCAAGACTTGAAGCCGTCACTAATCAACTCGCCGCCGCTTTCCTTATGGCTTTTCAAAACCGTATGACGCTAAACATGGCGGAAAAGGGCGTGTGCGCAATATTTGGTGAACAGTGTTGCATGTTCGTACCAAACTGCACTGATGCAGAAAGTAGCCTGACCAAAGCACTGGAAGGCCTGCACGCCCTTAACTGTATACTGAAAGAGCATTCAGGCATAGATACATCTATGTAGGAGGGGTGGTTGGACGTGTTTGGCAAATACAAGTCTTTGGTATCTGGTAACTATGTCCGTGTTCAGCAATACTGACGTTGTGTGGATGTTGTTGTTTTCCCTGTCTGCGTTCTCTGTTTAACCGTCTGATTACCACAGCGATTGGCCCAGCAGATAATAAAGCTGTTCAGATGTACTTCCTGGTGGACGACAAGGAAGATGAATCTGAAGACAAGAATACCTACCAGAATGGTGTTTTCTGATTTATTTCCAGAAATGTCATAATAATGAGGGGGGGGGGGGATGATGTTCAATTCTGAGGGTAAACATAACTTGGTCCTAGAGAAATTAAGCATTAACTGAAAATTGCAAGAAGAAGTTATTGGGGATAAGAAGATTATGGAGAAGTTATTTGATAAACAGGAGGGAAATGTCAGAAAACTTGTATTTAAATTATCAAAAAACTTTCCATTCTGAGTTCCCAATGAACAGACAAGAAGCTGACTCTGCTGCACCAAGCCAAACACTTGGAAGATTCCGCTGTGTACGATAGAAACAGACGGGAGGGGTCATCCATTGTCCTCAAAAACATGCCAAAGCTGAATCTACGACAAGCCCAGGCCTGAGGGATCTTCTTCTTTTGTCTTCTCATGTGACCGAAAACAAGGACTGTTTACATACTACCCAATCCTGTTGAGAAATGTGTTGTTGCGTAAACATTGAACATCTAAATAAAAGAGAGGACGAAAACCTTCTTCATCAGAGCGTGGTGCAAGACTGTACAGAAATTACAGTGGCCATGTCTCTCCTCAATATTGAGTCCAAATTTAATTCTGTCTCTGTTTGATTCCTTGTCTCTTGTCTGTTTAATAGATGTCATCAGTGTTTGAACCTAACAGCCCTTACTGTCCAACTGGAGGTATGGTGGCAGACATTTTCCCCAAGTCTGTAACTACAAAAGTATAACAAGAATAGATACCTTTGTACATTTTATTTTTGGGATGTAAATATAGGTAACGAGATATGGAAACGTGTGTTATGCACGTTGTATCCTGTCAAACCAAGAACAAGTGGGGTTGTTTGTTGTCCTCTGGCGATTCTAGCTCTTTCTAAAATGTCCACGCCAACACTAGGTCAAATGTAGTAACTTATTAAATCCAGCAGATGGCTGCCATTATGAAACAGAAACCCGCAGTATCAGTAGTGTCAGTACAGCTAATGAGTGTTCCAAGTACTCAAAAGCGCCATTTATCCATCACTACCAAATTTAGTTTTAAAAAAAACAAAAATAAAATGTAAACCAATTTCACTGTGTCAAAATGTATGAATTGTAATGGATTCTATCGAAGGATTGCCATTATACGATGCGATGTAATAACAAGCATTACAGATATTACATTCTTCAGCATTTTGGTGACTGCATCGCTCATCCTGAGGTTTACCGAGACAGCAAAGCCTAGTTAACAGCATCTTTTATATTACATGAACAACTGACAACCTTCATATTGTACTCAACACACGGTTAAGCTCCCAGCAGAAGAAACTTTTAGGAAGGAAAATGTAGCCTGACTCTTTTGCAGCAACCTGTTACATTCTCAGTAAGCTGCCCAGGTCTGAACGCTCGCTGTCCCACTGACGCACATTCTGGCCACTTTGCGGCCAAAATGATGTATTCACACCTCATCGACCTCCTTGCCCAGCAAACATTTTCTTTCTGCGCGCCAGCGATCCGTTACTTCCACCACCGCCGCCCAAGTCCAACTATGACTTGTCTGGCATTTATGATTTGCCCTGATCTCATCACCTCATGGCGGCACATTTCCAGCACAAAGGTGACGCATGGTGCGGTCCTGAACCCAGTCAGCGGTCGTTTAAATTGGACCCAAAACACACTTTCACCCCTTTTGTGTCATCTTTGACTGTCCTAATATGTCCTATTATTATAGACTTTGGATATTTTTACTCATTTTTGGTTATTTTGCTCACTTGTTTGAACAAAAGGGGCTACAAAGGAAGCTGCCTGTGGAATTGTTTAAACGGTGGTCCACAGGGAAATGCTGTCAGTAATTAAAGATTAAAGTACCAATGATTGTCACACACACACTAGATGTGGTGAAATTTCTCCTCTGCATTTGACCCATCCCCTTGGGGAGCAGTGGGCAGCAGCGGCGCCGCGCCCGGGGAATCATTTTGGTGATTTAACCCCCAACTCCAACCCTTGATGCTGAGTGCCAAGCAGGTACATTGTCTTTGTGTTTACAGTTACAGTTGTCACTTGCCACACTGGTTGTGATGCCTTTAATTAGTGATGTGTAATTCAGCCTCAGTGAGTGCTTGGCACAGTGAAGTCACAGCTGTATTGATACTGTGTTACTGTTTCATTATGGCTCTATCTGCTAGATAAAAGTCACTACATTTAAGGTGCATATAAAAATAAAAGTTAGCAAATATAGACAAAATAATAGCATAGGAACATTTACCTTATCTTGGGCTATGATATCAAAATTATACCATCTATCCATCCATTTTCTACCGCTTGTCCGTCTTGGGGTCGTGGATCAAAATTATACCACACTTTGGTTTTGTTTATCTTTTCTTTGTTCCATTTACATCCATGATGGCGACGAACACCTACGTCAAATGTCTATTAAAGACTTATTTTAGTACGACCCGAACGAAGCGCTTCCTGATAAGCAGTTTGGCAGTTCACAATCAAACAACACAGCAGCTGTATCGCTCACGTGTTTTTTTTTTCTTAATGTGACCGCAAATCAAGGTATCACTCCTTGTGTTTCATAATGCATTGATGCTCCGGTCTCATTTGACCCATCACTACCCTAAAAATACAACTTGACCAGTGGTTCTTGACCTGGGTTCGATCGAACCCTAGGGGTTCGGTGAGTCGGACTCAGGGGTTCGGCGGAGCCTCCGCTGCTGAAGTCAAGACACACCCAACTCATCGTGTAAATAAAAACTTCTCCCTATCGGCGTATTATGGATACCCCCAAACAATTTTCCCTCTAATTTTCCATGTGATTTGCAGGTGTGTAATTTGTTGTGAGTTCATGCACTGTTTGTGTT
>NC_084734.1:49685349-49750349 GCF_033978785.1 Entelurus aequoreus | reverse complement strand
GGTGGAACATTTTGCAGAACAAACATTTTTTTGTAATACTACAAAAAGTTTTCAAATATTACTTTATATATTTGTGATTATTACTCCATTTATTGTATTTATAATATTACAAATAATAAAGAAATGCATGGACAGTGTTCCGTCCTCAAACCATGGATACTTGGTTTGTATTATGCAGTTGTGTTATATATTATTTTAAAAACACAAAACTAACCATAGTTCATATGATTCACAATAATAAAGAGAAAAAACTCCATAACTGATATCCATCCATCCATCCATTTTCTACCGCTTGTCTCTCTTGGGGTCATGATCCTGATACTCAGTACTGATAAATTATTGACCCTCTTGCTACAACCCACTATCATGATAAGACAGACATTTTGTTGCATAACTCTTTTACAGTGTTGAACAAAGTGTTCAGTTTACTCGCACACTGTAAAATAAATATGACCCACTTAAAGAAGCACCGTGTGCACAGGAGTTTACCGATCATGTCGCCCTGTTCGTGGACCATCATCCCCAGGTCCTTGAAGATGTCATTGATGTCTGTGATGTCCGACTGAGTTAGCAAACACAAAAATGTAACCCGTTCACACACAAATGTCCCGCAGTTAAGAATAAAATAAGAAGAATAAAAGACAGTATCAAATCGTGGGATACCTCCAGCTGCCTAATGGCGGACTCTCTCTCCTGGATCAGCCTGAGGTCGTCCTCAGTGACCGCCTCGGCCTGATCCTGAACCATGACATCGCTGCATCAACAAATTACCACGTTAATAAATGCACACCTGCATGTAACTGAGGTTCACGCATTACACAGAGAAATTAGGAAAAATTACAATTTTAACTCTGTTTTTTATTAGCAGTGTTTCCCATACATTCATTTATTTAGAGCAGCCCACAACAAATTTGTTGGTAAGAATTGTTTATGCGGAGACACTTATTTTGAAACCTTCTACTTTGACAAGTGTCACGTCCACTTCCAGTTTCGATTGTTACTGTCAGCCGCTTTGTATCAGTATAGAAGTCATTGCTAATGTTTGATTTCTAACGTTTAAGAGATATACTGTATTTGAAGCATTAATAGATTCTTCTAAGTGTGTCCCGTGGTTTATTGATATTGTTTTTAGGGGTTTCCTGTTACAACTTTTTCACTACCGATACGAAACCCATGATGGAGCCTTGAGCAATGGCCGACATTATTGATTCCATACAGAATCAGCATGAATCATACATACTTTTCTTATTTTGTAGTGTGGAACAAAATATTTGATCATGTTATATTAGTCAAACAGAGAACAAATTTAGGTATGAAAAACAAACTATTATTGTTAACTGCCTGTAATAAACTTATGCTGTGTTTAAAAGTTGAACCATCATAGTTATTGTTTTTTGGGTGACACATAGTTGTCATAATAAACCATGAAGTCAAGCTTGACACAGTAAGTTGAATGATGCGGACACGTTTGTTACTGGATACTTTCTACCACGCTTCTGCCTTGGATACTTTGTATGTGTAAGTAACAGGCAGCCATAATTATTTAATAACACTTTATATTGACAAATGTACTGTTTTAGACGGTCTAGCTTGTGTGCTATTGTTTGCTTAGCTGTTGTGTAGCTCCTTGCTCCTAGTAGCCTATTGCCTACCATGTTTACCTTTTGTAAATGACTTGACTAAAATACAAGAAAAGACAAAGCTTACTTATTTGAGGACTGGCTGTCAAGCTTTACACAAGTAAACACACGGTATCGAAGATTATATCATACAGTGTAGCCGGAAAGTATTCACAGCACTTAATTTTTTTCCTAATTTTGTTATGTTACAGCCTTACTCCAAATAAATAGAAATAATATAGAATAAATTAATTTTGTTTTCAAAATTTTACAATTAAAAAAAAAAAAAGTTTTAAATTTGGAAATTAATTAAAAAAAAGAAAAAATCACATGTACATAGGTACTCACATCATTTGCTAAATACTTTGTTGATGCACCTTTGGCAGCAATTACAGCCGCAAGTTTTTTTTTAATACCATGCCACAAGCTTGGCACACCTATCTTTGGACAACTTCGCCCATTCCTCTTTGCAGCACCTCTCAGGTTGTATGGGAAGCCTTGGTTTTCATCTGAGATGTCTCTGTACATTGCTGCATTCAACTTTCCCTCTACCCTGACTAGACTCCCAAGTATCTGTCGCTGAAAAACATCCCCACAGCATTATGCTGCCACCACCATGCTTCACTGTAGGAATGGCATTGGCTTTGTGATGAGCGGTGCCTGGTTTCCCCCAAACATGCCGCCTGGCATTCACACACATGAGTTCATTCTTTGTCTCATCAGATAAGCGGATTTTGTTTCTCATGGTCTGAGAGTCTTTCATGTGCATTTTGGCAAACTTTATACTAAGAAATGGCTTCCGTCTAGCCACTCTACCATACAGGCCTGATTGGTGGATTGCTGCAGAGATGGTTGTCCTTCTGGAAGGTTCTCCTCTCTCCAAAGAATGCGGCATGCTCTGACAGAGTGACTGTCGGGTTCTTGGTCACCTCCCGGAATAGACTAAGATGAATGCAGCAACGTACAGAGACATCGTAGATAAAAAAACAACGCTTCCCATCCAACCTGTTGGTGCTTGAGAGGTGCTGCAAAGAGGAATAGGCAAAGAGGAATGGACGAAACTGCCCAAAGATAGGTGCGCCAAGCTTGTGGCATCGTATTAAAAAAAAACATCAGGCTGTAATTGCTGCCAGAAGTGCATCAACAAAGTACTTACATACATGTGATTTTATTGTTTTACTTTTAATACATTTGTTAAATAAATAAATAAAACTTCACATTGTCATTATGGGGCATTGTGTGTAGAATTGTGAGGACAAAAATGGATTTATTTAATTTTGGAATAAGGCTGTAACATAACAAAATGTGGAATTAGTGAAGACTGTGAATACCTTCCGGATGCACTGTACATACAAACCCATATAATTCCATAGTTGTTTTTTTTGCTGATAACAGATCACTATACAATTTCAATTTTGGATGGGGACACCCCTATTTTAATATGAATATAGTCGGAATGACAGTAGTTAGTAGATAGTATTTGACTGCTAAACAAATGAGCTATTATGGCTAACCTGTACATGTTGAATTAGACTACAGTTTAATTGACACATATTATACACAAGTATATTTGCTTCAGTTGTTTATTTTATTCCGTTTCTATGCATATACGATGCAGACACTGATGTTTTCATTAAATGACAAAATAACAAGATCTTGTACTTGTGTATTTCAGATACTAAACTAAAATAATTCAACGTGTTTATGTCAAAGTTCCCAATTTTTTGAAAATGTTACCTTATTTTTAAATGCAAATGTTTACAATTATGCCTACAGCGTCCGTAAAGATTACATGCCTAGACGTCAGGGTCAATTATGAAAATCGGGTGATAATGTCACCTACCCCCTGCTCACAAATTGGGACGAAAACTTTAAAAAACTTCTTTGGTGGAGGTAATTACAAAAAAAAAGAGTTACCTTGAGAAGGGGGTCACATTTCCATAATGGGCTTCAGGCTGGCCTCCCTGTGGGAAATAATTTGAATAATATCACAGTTTGAACAGATGCCAGTGCTTCCTTTCAGCCATCATCACCATGGAAACCAGCAAGTCTTGATACCAGGCTTCATGATGCAACTTTAAAAGTGAAAACTAAAATAAAAGCACACTGCTAATGTGGAACTGTCTTGCATACTTAATCTTTTACGACAGTAATGTGAAAACATTGCCTTTACATGCAATGAAGGGTTTGAAATGGCCATAGATTGACCTTGGAACATCCATATCCATCCATCCATCCATTTTCTACCGCTTGTCCCTTACGGGGTCGTGGGGGGTGCTGGAGCCTATCCCAGCTGCACAAGGGTGGAAGGCGGGGTACACCCTGGACAAGTCGCCAGCTCATCGCAGGGCCAACACAGACAACATTCACACTCACATTCACACACGAGGGCAAATTTAGTATTGCCAATCATATTAATTATATTTCTATTATTTTGTTTCAGATTGTGTAGGAACTTAAACACTATGGCCCAGGCTACGCACCGACACCCTGGAGCTGGCTCTGACGCGAGCCACAAACTCTCGCTCTTTGTCAGCCGCATCCCGTTGAGTCCTCTGGAAGTTGTTCAGCGCCGCAGAGAAGTCGTTCAAAAGACGTTCTTTTTGGATTTTTCTCTGCCGCTAAAAGACAAGTGAAGTGCGTCAGGCAGGGAGTAAGAAAGGTCAAAGAAAACTTAAAAAACAACACTCAGCACCTGGTCAACGCCCACAGGAAGCGCGCTGAAGGCCTTGATGAGTCGGTCGGTGTCCTTGGCCAGCTGGTTACCTTGTTGCTGGTTCTGTTGCCTAGCAATCAAATACACATTCAGCAGAGTGGTTGATCACTTTCTTACTGGAAGAAATTCAAGTTTACAGCCGTTAAAATTGACAAAGCAAAACACGCCTAACTCACAGCGTCTGATGCAACTGGCCCCCGTCATTCTCCGTTCCCAGCAGCGACAGCGCCCTCTGCAGCTCGGAGGCTGTACAGGACAAAGAGAAGATCTACGTTAGATGGTTTCATTATCAACTTATTTCCAGATGTGCACAATATCTCTTGAATTTAATGTAAACATTTTCATTTGGTAAATTTCAACACTAAAGTTGGAACTGCGAGAAAAAATCTGTAAAGTAATAAAAGTAATAATACAAGACAAATGTAATTTCATGAAGAAGAAGAATTGTATTTTAACGGCATAGGGAAAAAAAAGAACAATATTGGCTGTGCCAACCTGCACGGGCGTAAGAATGAGTTTGGGACACATACTGTGTTGGAAGCCGGCCACATTCGTAAATAGTTTGAGCAGAAATAGGTCATAAACTAACTACAGCACAAAACATTCACAAAATGCTATGTGAAAGGAAATGTTTTTTAAGCAAAAACTTGATCACATTAAAAAAAACATTAAGGTGAAAAACTGATTGTTCACTCTGTACTGTCCATTTAAAACACAAAGCAGTTTGGTCAATGAAGATAAACTCTAATAAACAAGCTTTGTTTTTCTCCAACAAAACCATGTCATGATCAGTGCAACAGTTTGGCCAAAAAAAATGAACAAGTTACAAACGATACCTCTCACGACAAATACACAAGCTTAGTGCCTCACTGACAACTCAGCATGCTTTTTACTTTACAGCCTACATTGAAAAATGTGAAGGTATTGCGCTAAAAATACGATGACATAACATTTTAGACATTGTAAAAGGCATTATTTGGGAACAATAACAAAGTAAACAATCGAATAATGGACGAGTGACTCTCTCAATAAACATATGGCAAGAAGTTATTAACAAGTCATAATAAAGGCAGCATTATCTACACGCCGTTTTACACATTGCCTGCTGCATGTGTCCACCTGTCCATAACGCTCTCAGTCACAGCCGTGAGTAAAGGTCTGGGGCCAGTGACACGACGATGTGTTGCACGTTCAAAATGAAAGCATGTCAGTTAAAGATTTCAAATGCTTCTGTCTCCAATATTGCCTATGCCTACCTGAATCATCCGTGTTCCTAACTGACTAATACATTTGGCCCGTGCACCTGACTCATGCTCCTGAGAAAGCATAACCTCCTCTCCCCCAGAAAGCGGATTTGCATGATTTACAAGAGACGTATTTCCATTTTTCTCCAAAAAATCCCACCCGTGGCTACACTTATCTTGGCAATCTAGGGCAGGCCTGGCCAACCCGCGGCACGCGAGCCTCATGCGGCTCTTCAGCCGGTTTCTTGCGACTCTTAACTCTATTACTGCCCACGAGGTGTAGGTGGGACAAACTCTTTGATGTCGGTGGCCCACTTGCCGCGTTACTGTACTGTAGTATATCTACTGTACCTGGCGTTCGCTGGGACGAAAAACACTACATTTCCCAAAACGCAGCGCGACCAAGACGCACGGCCGCTTCATTGACTTCCGCGTAGCAAAGAGGGCGTTTTCTCAAAATCTAGCTTGTAAAACACTGTGGCTTTCAAAACGCGGTCTCTTCTATCGGCTGTGACACTAACGATGCGGCGTAGAATTGTTAAAAAGCCGTCCTGAGTGAAAGAAAGATCATTACGAGAAAAAAAAAGGAAATACTTGGATTACAATACTCGGATTACTTTTTTCGCCTGGCTTAAGCCGGTTTGAGTTGCACATAAGAAGAAGAAGCCGAAGCCGGTTTGAGTGACGTCAAACATGCATGTGCGTGAGATCACAGTAGTAAACAATTTGTGACAAGTTCGCTCTCAAAATGGCAGGAAAAAAGCACAGCAAAACGAAAATATGAAGAAGAACACAGGACATTTTTAACCGAGTGGTAGAGTTTATATTTTTTTTGTTGAACGTAATGGCAAGCCATTCTGCCTTATATGTCAGGCGTCATTAGCGCATTTCAAAGCTTCAAATCTTCAGCGTCACTTCAGCTCACTCCGTGCTAACATCGACCAGGAATTTCCAAAAGGGACAGAACTTCACAAGCACAAGTTGGCCACTTTGAAAAGTCAGGCAGAAAAGCAGAAACAGTTTTTCCAAAAATTTACGAAGCACTCAGAGACCGTAACGCTTGCATCATATCAACTGGCTTGGAACATTGCACAGGCTAAAAAGCCATACACCAGTATGTGTGTGTGTGTGTGTGTATGTGTGTGTAAGGGATGGGGTGATGTTAATGTGTGCCCATGTGTAGGATGTGGCTGTTTGCAGTAACACAGTAAAAAAAAAAGTGCCTCTTAGTCTCTGACTGGTTGGCCACCCCTGATCTAGAGGAAACCCTGCAAACGTCACAATTCTTTGCCAAAACAGACAGACACGAAAGAAAATGGATGAAATTCCAAAAACAGTCAGTGGCAAATAGATGAGGTTTTGGAAGGGATTAAAAAATTGAGAGGACTTTTTATCAGTGTCCACACTCTGCCTCCTCACAGACACGCTCCTCGATACAGACGTCACAATCACCTTATAAACTAACTAAAATGATTGCCCTCTTCCTAATCCCCGACGAGAAATTATAAATGTTGACTCCAATTGAACAAACTAGTCGAAATTGCCATAAATGTGCCAGGACTGACACAAATTGGGATCATGTTTACACACGGCTCCGCATGCAACGTCATGTTTTGTGCACATGCAGGTGCATCAAGGACGCACACGTTCGGTCTACATTAGACATACATAGAAGTCGCTTACCTTTTGGTAATGTGAACAACTACATAAAAAGTTTGGATTTAACAACAAATCTGAATTGAGCATCACTAGGGATGATGCTC
Source organism: Entelurus aequoreus (assembly GCF_033978785.1). NCBI lineage: Eukaryota > Metazoa > Chordata > Actinopteri > Syngnathiformes > Syngnathidae > Entelurus > Entelurus aequoreus. The sequence continues at coordinate 49,743,007 of NC_084734.1, read as the reverse complement.
GAAACCGGTTTTCCCGGTTGTTCGATAAGAAAAGAACCGAGTCCTCGGACTCAAATCTCTTTTTGAGACCCGGTACCCGTTATCGAGACCATTATAGTAAAGAAAAAGAGTTGGTTCTTTATTCGAATCCCTGAGAACGAATCCCATCCCACGTACAGGAAATGCCCGTGGGACGCAATGTTATGCCCATTTGATTGTAGACTCTTACTGACACCTTATGGCGATATGAAAATAATACACGTCATTAGTTTGGGCGCACTTCCGGGTTGAGACAATTGAGAAGTAGACAAGTTGTGTTAGCTCCTACAAGCCTTGGAAAAGATAAGTCTGTAAGTAAACTGTTTAACTTGTTTATATAACTCAGTATTAAGGTGGAAAGTGTTTCAATTTGATAGTAAGATGTCTATTGAAAAACGATTTTTGTGCACCGTTTCAATGGATGTTTTGAGGACTTAAAATGGCTGCCAGTCGTATATTTCCACCATCGAAATAGTTTCAACACTCAGAAGTATTTGTTAGATGATAGTACTGTTTATTTGTGTGAAGCTAATATTTACATATTGTGTATTACATTTCAGTATGTTAATTGAATAACATAGCTTATACATTTGTCATTGTGTGTATTTCAGTTTAAAAAAATAAAAAATAACAGTCCAGTGCAAGACAAATGTAAAGATAGGAAAAGACAAAGCAAGATCAACAACAATAAAGAGCCTATATGGATTAATCTGCTTTGGAACTTTATTAGACATCTTGGATTGTTTGTTAGCTGTCTGCCAAGCTGTATAAGCTCAACACGAATAGTGAGGGCAGAACAGGCAATATGCAATTATTGCCAGGCTTAGCTCTCATGTAAGGGAAGAAGAATTGTTGATTGATGAATGTGGTGTTCTTAGTGTCATAGTGTGTGTAGTTACTTTTTTCAAATAGCAGCAGAAGTGCACTTTTTGGAGAGCTGTATTATTTTCAGTTTTGTGGCCAAGGGACTGATTTTATTTAACACTATATTATTATTTATACACCTACAGTGATCACAGAGACAGGTTGTGTTTGTGTTACTGTATATATTTGTTTTTCTGAAAAATCCCACTTAATATACTTTGGGTAACAACTGTAAATATTTTTTTTTTTAGGGGGGTAACAGTCAATATTTATTTTTTTATTTTATTTTTTTCTTATAGAATAAAAGTGAGCTTTTGTTAAACCAAACATTGTGTTTTTTTCCATATACAATAACCTATCTGGAATCGATAAGGAATCGGTTCGATAAGAGGATTCGATAATGGGCTCGAACTTGATAATTTCTTATCAAACATCATCCATCACACTCTGCAGTGTTATCGTAGCCTCAGACTCCCCCAATAGAGGTGCACCCAAGAAAAGGAAAACCACCACGGTGCAAGTGAAACCACACACGGCACACAGCTCACAAAAAGGAGAAAAAACAATCAACAATGGCCTTATGCCAAGTACAAGCCATTCGACCGCAGCACCCATCATGTGAAAGTTCTTTACTGGCGTTTTATTTAACCTATGTCCTTCTTGGGCTGGACGATTATGTCAAAAATACTAATCACAATTATTTTGCTTGATATTGAAGACGCGATTAATAACACGATTTTTCATTAAATTGAAAACATGACTATTTATTGTACCACCAACACTGAACTTTAAATATGATTATAAGAACAAACGTAATGAATAAACAACAATAAGTACAATTATAACAACAATACATTAAAATAACAATAGCTATGAGAAAAAAACCTAATTGTTTTTCCCCAGAAAAAAATTTGGAATTTTGTTTTTTACCATTTACATTTAATTTACCACCATAGAGTGTGTGCTTTTTGTGTCATAAATAAAATGTTTGTTAATTAAATGCAAAAAACCTCACATTTATGGAGTGCCAAACACCTCTGGACAATTTTCACTAGTATTTTAAGACAACGCATAATAATTATGTAAATGTTTAAGTACATTATGCTTTTGTAAGGAATTTTTTTTTTTAAACATTTAATTTATTAGCGCAGTCAGAGCAGCTGAAGCGCACAGCGCTGTTATTGTGAATCAAATCAAATCAAATCAACTTTATTTATAAAGCACATTTAAAATTTACCAAAAGGGTAGCCAAAGGGCGGGGGAGGGAGGCCTGGCTAATGCCTACGTACAGGGCATTGCAGTAGTCAAGACGAGTTGAGATAAAGGCGTGGATTAATTTCTCAAGATCATGTCCTGACAGAAACGCTTTCACTTTCGCTATTTGGCGTAGTTAATAAAAACTTTTTTGTACGACGCTGCTGATTTGTTTTTCAAACTTAAAATCTGAGTCAAACTTTACCCCCAGGTTTGTGACACAGTCACTAAGATACGGGGACAGAGTGCCGAGGTCCACGCTGAGGGAGGGAGAGCGACTTGGACATAACTTCTGTTTTGCTTTTATTTAGGCTCAGGAAGTTAACTGAAAGCCAGGCTTTGATGTTGTGCAGGCAGTCAATGAGACGTTGGACCGTGGTATTTTGTGAAGACGAGAATTGTGCTGCTGTTCTAATAATATAACAATACATTAACATAACAATAGCTATGAGAAAACAATAAATTGTATTTTTCCAAGAACATTTTTTTAAATCCGTTTACCTTTTACACTTATTTAATAAATAAAAGTTAATAAAATGTTTGTTAATTAAATGCAAAAATCTATTGCTGCAATACATCTTTGGAAAATGTTCACTAGTATTTTATGTCAAAGCATAAAAATCATGTAAATGTATCAATAAGTGTTTAAAGTACATTATGCTTGTTTAAGGTACATTTTTCATTCATCCATCTATTCATCTTTTTTGAAATCTTTAATTTGTTAGCGCAGTTAGACCGGATGTTGAACACAGCACTGTTATTGTGAAAGGGGGAATTGTGCTGCTGTTCTGAGCTTAACGAGTAATAATATAACAATAAATTAAAATAACAATAGCTATGAGAAAACAATAAATGTAATATTTTCTGGGGGAAAAATGTACTCCGTTTTTTACCTTTTACACTTTTTTTTATCAGTATAGAGTGTGTGCTTTTTGTGTCATAAATAAAAGGTAATAAAATGTTTGTGAGTTCAATGCTAAAATCCTCACATCTATTCCCACACAGCAGAAGACTGCTATACGGATCCGCCTTCAAGTCGCCCAACCCGCGTTACTGTCACATTCGTTTTGGCTCCGCCTAGAGGATACAGCTCCGCCTCTGAAAATTGTACGGTCAGACAGCTGATCCTGAGCGGACTCGTGTCTGATTCGCATACGCGGACGCGACAAACTAAACCGGCGCGCGCCGCCTAGAGTTATAGGCTCCGCCTACGCGCGCTGAGACGACCAATGTCTGCACCCGCAGACGTGGACGCGCCTACTAGCGTGTACGCGCATGAGCCAAGATCTCTGGACTTTCTTTGCTGGAACACGAACGTAAGTATAGATTTATTGATTTAGTGCTACATTCGCAGTAAAGATCGGCCTTTGTGTTTCCATCATCATTTATGTATGATTGTAATGACGTTGTTTGATATTAGGACTAGCAGTAAAACTTTATATTCTGTAAAAAAAGGCTTTTATTTCCAGCGCCGCCTCCCAGAATGCTTTGCATGGGGACGTGCGTCTGACGTCACGTATTCAGAAAATTCGAAATGGCTGCACGCGGGAGGTGAGGCCCGAGGGAAGAAAAGTGGAAAAGAGTGTTTTTCGTCAAAAAACCCACACAACGACGGTCATTTTTTCGCCGTGCTATTGTAAAATTGTCTTTTATCTGTGTTTTGTGAAGCCGGTGAGTAACGTTCAATACAGTTAACTTAGGCCATTTTTTTGTTAGACGCTGTGAATGTGTGTAGGTTACATGCTACGACATTCCACATATTTCCAACTGGTTGAAACGAAAGCGTATTACTTTATTGTCAGTGTTGTTTAGGCCCAGGTCGCTATTACTTCGTTATAACAACGTAACGTTAACAGAGTGGAAACAGCCGTTCTTTGCTATTAATATGAGTGTGTATTATTTCTTTCTTTGTTCTTTAGTGGAGCTCGAGATCCTGTTTACTGTGGACTAGCTGTGTGTGACGCCATGTTGTTTTTGTTTCCATTACAAAAAAAGGTATGTCTATGTGTTTTTTGGCATAGTTAATTGTAGAAAAAAATATAAAATGAGGTGATGTGAGTGGGAAAAATTGCTGCACATATTAAGGATCCTTTTTCTTGATCTATATTTTTGTTATTTGCTGATGTATATATTTTATATGCTGTTTTTTATTTAATTTATTTATTAGAGACTATTTTATGCTTTATTTACCTTTTTTTATTATTATTATTTTATTTACTATTATTATTATTATTTTCACATGTAAGCATAAATAATTGATCATATTAGTACATTGTTTGATTGCTTTGCTTAATGCATTCCATAATTTAATTCCACATACTGATATACTGAAGGTCTTAAGTGTTGTACGTGCGTACAAATGTTTTAAATTACATTTCTCTCTAAGATGATTATTCTCCTCTTTTTTTGAGAAGAATTGTTGTATATTCTTGGGTAGCAGGTTATAGTTTGCTTTGTTTATAATTTTAGCTGTTTGTAAATTCACTATGTCGTGGAATTTCAGTATCTTTGATTCAATAAATAAAGGATTTGTGTGTTCTCTATATCCAACATTATATATTATTCTAACTGATCTTTTTTGTAACACCGTTAATGAATGAAGTGTACTTTTGTAATTATTTCCCCATATTTCTACACAATAACTCAGATATGTAACACTAGTGAACAGTAGAGAATATGAAGTGATTTTTTGTCTAGAACATGTTTTGCTTTATTCATTATTGACGTGTTTCTTGCTACTTTATGTTGTATATTTTTTACTTGAGATTTCCAGTTCAATTTATCATCAATCATTATACCTAGACATTTGGTTTCATTTACTCTTTCAATTTCTATTCCGTCTATTTGTATTTGTGTTTGACTTTCTCTTCTACTGTTACCAAATAGCATTATTTTAGTTTTACTGAAATTCAAAGATAATCTGTTTTTGTCAAACCATCTTTTTAATTTGTTAATTTCTTCTGTTATTATTTGTATTATCTTCTGTGTGTTCTCTCCTGAACAAAACGCTGTTGTATAATCCGCAAATATTACTAACTTTAAATCTTTTGTAACTTTACAAATGTCATTTATCTAGACATTGAATAATTTAGATCCTATATTGATCCCTGAGGTACACCACAGGATATATTTAGCCATGTAGACGAAACCACCACATTAATATTAAAGATATGGTTAACATTCTTAGTGCAAAAGATATTCCCCTCTCCTTGTATCCCTTCTCCCAGCTCCACCGTCTCGCCGAGTGCCAGCAAGAGTCATGAGTACTTGTCAACTCGACTCCTCAACTGGAGATAACTTTCTAGGTAAAGACTGATCTCCAAAATAATATCTCAGCATCCAGTAACCATGGTTAACAGATCACAACCATTTAATACCAATTTATCTCCCTTAGCACCTCACCATGGGGAAGGATGTATTCATATGCCTTCACCAGCACCTGCATTAAACATGCAGAGAGTTACACAAGGTAGGGACTGATCTCTGTATACACTACACCCATAATTTCAAACCCTACTTTACGATTGAGCTGAAGTTCTGACTATTATGACCTGTACTTTTACCTTTCTTATAGTTCTTACCACCTTGGGGCACCATTCAGGTAAAATCTCAGCTCATCTTACTTGCTTATTTGTATACACTAACACCTGTGCATGCTTTTGTCCACGTTGTTCCTTTGACGATGAATAAATACCCCTTTTCTTTCTTTCTACATTAAGGGTGCCTTTTCATCTGATTAAATTTATAATGAACAGCGACATTGCGGTTGTCCCAAGTGGATGGTATGATGACAGGATGGTTTTCTGGCCCAGCTATAAAAACACCGACAGAATTGAAAGGGCAGCTTTAAATGAGGAGCAGCATGAGCCAAACTGGCCAAGATTTGACGTTTCTGTTGTCCGAACTTGTGGTATGCAAATTCATAATCTTCTTGTTTAAAAATAACGTCATAGTTGCTTCTCTTTATGCTTGGAATAACCTATTGTGTCTATGTTCTGACCAGGTGTCTTGTAAGAGAGAGACCTGATTTATCATCATCAATAATAATAATATTCTGTTCAGCTCTACAGCTAATTTGAAACTCATGTTCATTTTAACATATTCAATTTTAGACAACTACAAAGACGCATTAAAAATAATGCAACAATATGGAAAGGGCTGCGACACCTCAGACCTGCAATCTGAGGCAGAGAACGAGGAGCTGCCAGAAAAAAGGAACAGGAAGCCAGTGTAAGTGTGTTCCGTCTTGTTTTTGTCATGCTTCTACAGTAATAGGAAGGTTATTTCCGGTAGCATTCAAAAATAGACCAGAGATGCTTGTACTATATGTATATTTGGCAATTTTGGTATTGCAATAATCCTAATGATATGGTTACCCAACAGCCATCGTCTCGGGGACTCAGATGATAGCGAAGAAGACCCGGGAAATAGTGACCTCACATCTCTGGGGTTGGCAAGCCAATTGCACAGGCAGAGTAAGGAATAATCTCTTAACATCGAAAACAACAAAACCACCAAAAGATATGGTTAACATTCTTAGTGCTAAAGATATTCCCCTCTCCTTGTATCCCTTCTCCCAGCTCCACCATCTCGCCGAGTGCCAGCAAGAGTCATGAGTACTTGTTAACTCGACTCCTCAACTGGAGATAACTTTCTAGGTAAAGATTGATCTCTGAAATAATATCTCAGCATCCAGTAACCATGGTTAACAGATCACAACCATTTAATACCAATTTATCTCCCTTAGCACCTCACCATGGGGAATGACGCAATCATATGCCTTCACCAGCACCTGCATTAAACATGCAGAGAGTTACACAAGGTAGGGACTGATCTCTGAAATATTAGTGTATAGATAGGCCCCTTGGGTATTACCAGTCATGGTTAACTGATGGCTCTCTCACAATGCCCACCTCACTAGGAACGGCAGTCCCTCCTCGACTCCCTCCACCCCCCTCACCAGCAGCCCTCAACATGTGGCAGACAGAGGAGCCTGGATCCAGCCTGGCCTACAGGCCAACATGGCGAGGGGGAAGAATGGCCGACAACATTTCCTGCTCTGGTGAGCAATAACTGACAAATACCGGATGGTCATTCTGTGCCACAAATTTTGGAAAAAATTCAAATTCACAAGCAATCACATATTTTCTTCAAACTTTGTCAATAACTTTTGTCATTAACTAAGGTCAATAGCTAATGTCAGGATTATGAGTAATGAGGATAAACACTGAAACATGTTAATTTTATACTGCTGTTTGTCAACAGCGCCTGAGGTAATCCACATCCTTAGCCTGCTGGAAACTATTAAGCACAACCAAGACCAGCTGATTGCGAAGGTAAACTTCTTAAGCCTTGAATAGGTCAATATTTCATAATGACATTGATTTTGATTCATTATTATTTTTTAAAGAAAGAAACAGCCTACATGGCAGCTTTGTGTGATTAGAGTAAACATTGCTACATTTTCTTGTTACATTTCACCTGTTTGCTCTTTAAATACCACTTTTAATGTTTTTTATTTATTTCGATCATATTTTTTAAAAATGTGCCCTGGGGCCGTTAAAAAATGACCTGCAGCCCGCAAATGGCCCCCGGGCCGCACTTTGGACACCCCTGGCCTACACGAATACAAACATAGAATGATAGTACAAATATAATAAGAAAACAATGTCAACCTCCCAAAGTTGGGTTATGGATATTTATTTATGCTCCCCACCCCCAACCCCCCGCCGCCGTCATCCAACAGAGCCAAACAAGTACTCTGATCAAGGAACCAAATAACGATATTGTTTAAACATTTTGGATGTCTTGCACACCTATACCCTGATCACAAATTCATAGTTTACGCACCTTATTTTAACCACCTCCAGTAACTTTAAGTCACGTTTTTTTTTTCAAATGTAATCTCCTTAATACCTATCACATATTTTGTATTGTGTAAGCATACTTGGCTTTGGATGCTACATACCATAAACATAAACGTATCTGTCTTGTAATCTTGTTTGATTACAGGTGCTGTGAGTAAAAATGTGTTGACAAGGTCAGCCACGGACGCTGAGGTCACCAAACACGCCATCAGGTGGTTCAACATGGTGGGGGATCGGGCAACGAGGAGACGAGTCCCGCTTCCACCTCCTCAGGAGGAATAGAGATGTATATGTATAAATAAACAACCTTTTATTGGACTTCTTGTCATTCACCAGTTATTCATTTTCTGATATGTTAGCTGTGCATGGAGCAGCGTTTCCTTGAAGTTGTAGCCTAATAGATTAAATATGTATATTTACTTTTTAAATATATATTATATATATTTACTTTATAGAGTGAATTGACCATTTTCTGTTTCTGCCTATTGACAATATTGTTAGTTTAAAAATACAAGGCAATGCATATGTAAGCCTATATTGCTGTAGTAGGGCTTAGTGAATTTTTTAGTTGCCTATTTTATCCTACAGCAAGAACAGAAGGGATTTTGAAAATAAGATAAAGGGGTCCAAAACGGCCAGATGAGCCAGGGTTTTTATGAGTCCGTTGCTGGGCCGCGGCGGGAGGTTAGGCTTTGATGTTGGGTGCGGAGTGAATGCAGCGCGCCGTCACGGCGCACCCGCCGCGGAAATAAGGCTTTGATCATGGGTGCGGAGCGCATTCAGCGCGCCGCCACGGCGGATCCGCTACCTGCCGCCGTGGCGGATACGTTCCTGAGTGCAAATGGACGCCGATGCTGGTCCGTTTCGCGGTTCCGTTTCGCGGTTCCGTTCCGGAAAGCGCGATACCTGCGCGGGGGATCCGCCGCGGAGTGTTTTTGCTGTGTGGGTTGGTGCAATACATCTTTGGAAAAGTTTCACTAGCATTTTATGTCAAAGCATAAACATTATATAAATGTATCAATAAGTGTTTTAAGTAAATGATGCTTGTATAAGGTACTTTTTTAAAAACCTTTAATTTCTTAGCGCGGTCAGACCGGATGTTGAACACAGTGCTGTTACTGTGAAGGGGGGAATTGTGCTGCTGTTCTGAGCTTGACAAGTAAGGAGACGACTTGAGGCTGTTTAAAAAAAAAAGAGAGAGAGAGAAAGAGAGAGAAACTCTCAAGTTGCGACTGCTGCCTTGTTAGTACGTTGATCTTACACCGATAATGTAATTTACAACACCAGAAGATGAGATGTGTTATGGGTGTTCTTGCAAGTGGACGCCTCGACATTGGTTAGTTGAGAACGGCGCGATTGACTGTTTCGGGGAATAATGAGCAGCCCCATGGTGACCATAATGACCCAATTATTTTCCCAAACAAATGTTCATTCTCCTCACAATCAGCATTTCCCTCACATTTCTGTTAAATTTCCGTCGTATTCTGCATTTAACAGCGGATTTTCTTTAATTGGCCAATTCTGTGATTCCGTCTGCAGTTATGTTAACGAGGAAATCATATGACCTTACTTATTTTGTTGCGTTTAGTGGTTATTCATTAAGCATACTAGAGCTGTGTCAAATACAAAGTAGCAACCATAATGGCATCCCAAACTTCGAGTAGACGTGGTCTTTTTTCATTAATCCTATTTTTTCAATTAGAATATTTTTATGATCGTGTGATGTCAAAATCAAAATCGTGATTAAAATGTCATTAATTGTCCAGCCCTATGTCCTTAATGAGTTCTGTGTACAACATGAGTGACTTAAGTGTCCCTGTAAGTTCCGACTTACACTAAAACTGTCCTCGTGGAACACATTCGTAAACCAGGTACAGCCTGTACTATCTTATATGAATAAGTGTGTGTGTGTGTGTGTGTGTGTGTGTGTGTGTGTGTGTGTGTGTGTGTGTGTGTGTGTGTGTGTGTGTGTGTGTGTGTGTGTGTGTGTGTGTGTGTGTGTGTGTGTGTGTGTGTGTATTACTGAGCAAAGTGAGCCTCTGGATGTTGGAGCTGATGTTTTGGACCAAAGCATTGGGCTCCTCAGGATACCCAGCCTGGTAGGACATGATGGACAACTGGAAGAAACAAGAAAACAAGACACAGTTTTGACTTAAAGCAGCTGTTTGCACCCTATCTCACCCTATTACGGCTTTTAGGATGGAATGACATAACTATGCCTGCACATAACACACATGCATGCGCGCACATTAGCTTTGTGTTGTTGTCAGCTAATGACGGTGATTTAACAAAGTTAAGCTACATTTGTTAGCTATCATTGAATGTATATTGTATCCTAAAAACATTACTGCAAATTGTTATTTGCTTCTCTTGGACTGCTTTTGTGTATGTGCAAGTGCTCCATGTGTGTATGTGTGGACGAGACAGCGGTGAGTGACAAGACTGTACGCCAATCGAATTCGGTAGAAAATGGATGGATGGATGATTAGTCAATGTGAAAAATACACTTAAAAAATATATACGTTCTTTTAAACCACTAATGGTAACATCTCAATTCTGTACACTGCTGCTGGAATTTTAATTTTCCTGAGGGAACTCTCCTGAAGGAATCAATAAAGTACTATCTATCTATCTATCTATCTATAAACTAGCCAGGTGGTGTTCTTGTTATCCAACCATCTATTTCCTACCGCTTGTCCCTTTCAGGGTCGCAGGGGGTGCTGGAGCCTATCTCAGATGCATTCGGGAGAAAGGCGGGGTACACCCTGGACAAGTCGCTACCTCATCACAGGGCCAACACAGATAGACAGACAACATTCACACACTAGGGCCAATTTAGTCTTGCCAATCAACCTATCCCCAGGTCCATGTCTTTGAAGGTGGGAAGAAGCCAGAGTACCCACGCAGTCACAGCGAGAACATACAAACTCCACACAGAAAGATCCCGAGCCCAGGATCGAACCCAGGACCTTCGTATTGTGAGGCACATGTACTAACCCCTTAACCACCGTGCTGCCCATGTTCTTGTTATATTTTTTGTTTAAAAAATGTAACTTTGAGCAAGTTGCAACCTGCCTCTTTAAATGTATACATTAGGTTTCAAGTTACAAATATAGCAAGATCTTACCATGCACACACAAAATAAAAGAGCAGATAGCGGGATGTCAGAGGCTAAAGGTTACTAAGCTAAACAAATCACGTGATTCGTAGACACTTCCGGCATGTAAAAACGTCTCCATAATAAACGGGAGGATTCCGCTTGATGCTTTCACTTCTCCATAAGGTCTTCCCAAACAAGATAGAATATGTGGTTTGTGACAGTATGACAATATGACCTACTTGTGTGTTGACGTGTTTTACGTGAAGATGTATGCCGCCTTTATTTCATCTGGACAAGAAGCTGATGCGCAATCACTTAGAATCGTTCAACTCTTGTTTTTTTAAAGGTTCACAATCACTAACACTTACTGACTAACTGCACTCAACATACACAAACTATAGAACGTGTCAAAAGTAACCTAAAGGGGTACAAAAGTGTTAAAAGTTTCGACTTTTACCTTCACAGCAGTGATGACTAGCCAGGCTGCTGCTTCCTGGTTCTTGACGCCGCCTTGTCACGTGTTGTGACGTGACGTCAGCAGTCAACTCACGAGCACATCACAAGATGAAAAAGCACAACCCTTTTTGTTGTTGTTACTTTTCTCTTTTGTGAAGGACTTGTCCTGGGTGTGCCCCGCCTTCCGCTCGACTGCAGCTGGGATAGGCTCCAGCCCTGCCGGAAAATAAAATATAGTAACTGAAAGCCCTAAGAAACAGCAAAGTAATTTTGTGCCCATATGACAATATTTACAAAAATACATTTCCATGACTATAGCAATATCGTTTTAGAAAAAGCATACTTATAACAAAAATAATAAAATAATTTATATTATATACATATAATATATTTATCACACATGTTGTACTTATATCATTGTAAAAGCTGTTTTTAAAAACTATATTAACCATTATGGATCTTAATGCTTTTCTTTTAGTATTCACAGCTGGTGCATGTTCAACACAAGAAGTGAACACACAGCCATCAGAAACTGCTGGGACAAGGAGAAGATGTAGGATGGAATTAACTTTGCTTCTTCTTTTTGGTCATGGTGAATTGTGTAGCTGTACACATGCAATGTAATTCTATAAATGAATGTTCTAAAATCAACTATATTACTCTGTCCAACAAATTGTGTGGGAGGAATTGTGCAAATCTTATCAGAAATAACCACATTTAAGTAGTGAAAGAATAGAGTCACAGGTGAAATATATGTTTTATAGGAGAAGCATTACTCTATCAAGTTGTTTTTTATGGTGATCATTTTGCAGATGGAGTACATACAATAGTGCCATGCTTTTAGTACATCGACTTTCCTGACCTCTGAGCTGGTCCCCTGAGGTTATCTAAACAGAGTCCACGTAATCAAATCTTGTTTGTTTGTCAGGAACGACAAGAGTTCTAAATCTCCCCTAGTAATGTTTGCGTGTGTAGAGGGTTTAATTTGCACTCACAATACCTCACTTGTTAATTGTGCACGCCTTGTGTGATCTTTGTATTTGAACACTGACGTCTCTATTAGTGCAGCTCAGATTTTAGACGGTGGTGACTGCATGAACATTCACCCCACTGACTTACCGGACGTTGGACTTAACGAAGCTAGCAGAGAAGTTTACCACCAGGCCGCGGAAATATATTAATAAATATCAGGCTCACACGGTGCACAAGCAGGAAACGACAATGTTCGAAATAATGATATTTTGTGTTTTGTGTTTATGTTGGCCAACCTTGACATTCAATTTAGTCCTGGAGATGGAGAGAAAGACACAACAAGACGCCTATTTGCGCTCCCGTTTTCCTTTCTTTTTTTCTTTTTTTTTAGCTGTTTGAGGATTATGATTAAACAGGAAGATAGCAATAATGTGACTTGCTGGATCAGCTTATCACTCAGCTTCTAAAACTTGTAGAATCAGAATCAGAATCAGAATCAGAATCAGAATAGTTTGTATTGCCATTGTTGAGAACGGGTTCACAAACTAGGAATTTTACTTGGTGCAATCGTGCAACATTAAAGATTAAGATTAAAGTACCAATGATTGTCACACACACACTAGATGTGGTGAAATTTGTCCTCTGCATTTGTCCCACCCCCTTGGGGAGCAGTGGGCAGCAGCGGCGCCGAGCCCGGGAATCATTTTGGTGATTTAACCCCCAACTCCAACCCTTTGTTGCTGAGTGCCAAGCAGGGAGGTTATGGGTCCCATTTTTATAGTCTTTGGTATGACTCGGCTGGGATTTGAACTCCAACCTACCGATCTCAGGGCGGACACTCTAACCACTAGCAAAACACATCCTGACCAGAAAATAAATGCCTTCCTTTTTAATTGTTTTCCCAAATTATATATAGGAACTATCAGTGCTTCTTTTCAGCTTCTGGGCAAAGATCCTACATCCCATACCTTATTAATTAGATACAAAAGCTTTTTGAGGCACCCATTGCTCAGATGTTTCATCATGCTATACGTTACTTCATCAATTCTCGGGGCAGTTTTTTTTGTCTTGTTCAGTGAATATATTCTCGGGTCCATCAAAATCAGATTTAATACATTTTCTAATTTAATTTTCCGTAGGCCTTGTTTTTCTTGCTCATTCAGATGATCAGAACTGTGAACCTTAACAAAAGTTTCTGCCAACAATTCATTAACTGCAGTCACTCCTCCATCACTGAGAACAGGAAGGACCCGATTTCTCCTATCCCCACCCATCTTTTTAACCACACTCCATACCTGTGTAATATTAATTTAGCTCCCAATAGAATCACAATATCCTTTCCAATATTCCATTTTAGCTGGTCTTATCCACAGTATGAGTTTGCTTATAATGAATCAGATGCTGAAAATGATGTGTCATTTCAACCAATTTACAGTAAATGCCTTGCTCCTTGTCACAGTTCAATTAAATGTAGAACAGAGGAACCCAAGGATGCAGATAGATTGTGAGTAAAACAGTTCTTCTTAACGAAAAAGCACTCACAACAATGATCCAAAAATAGGAGATAACAAAAAGCGACGGTGCAAGCTGGATGGCACTGGAAATAGCCAAGAAGGTAAGAAGCATAAATACACGGAGCATAGGGGTCTTCATACAAGGAGAGTCGAGGAGTGGAATTGCAGAGTGCCATCCAGCTGTCGAGGTGCTGCTTAAATAGTGTCGGGAAGATTGGACACAGCTGTGCACGTCTCACAACTCCGCCCACAGGGAAACACAGGAACTCTAGGAAGAAGACAAACAATAAGTGCCAGGTCTGCTGCACCAACGAAGGCAAACCGAACACACAAACCACAAGATGGCAGCAGGCGGTGACAGTACCCCCCCCCCCCCCCCCCCCCCCCTAATCAACGGACGCCACCTGGCCGACCGCCTGGTTTTCCGGGAAATCTATGATAATAATCAGATATTAGTGATTTATCAATAATAAGGGAACGTGAAATCCAAAAACGATCCTCTGGCGGGTAACCCTTCCAGTCGATCAGAAATTGCACCCCCCTGCCCCGCTTCCTGGCATCCAGAATGGTGTTGACAGTAAAGGCTGGATGACCCTCCACCTGCTGAGGAACTGAGGGAGACACTGGTGGAGGGCTAAGGTCGCTCGACTCAACGGGCTTCAGGCGGGAGACACGGTAGACCGGATAAGACTTGAAAGACTTGGGTATCTTGAGTCGAGCTGTGACGGGAGTGATCATCTGCTTGACCTCGTATGGTCCGATGAACCTAGGTGCCAGTTTCTTAGACTCTCCTGGCAATGTAATGTCTTTAGATGATAGCCAAACCCTCTGGCCGGGTTTGTAGTCGGGAGCTGTTCTGCGATGGCGATTTGCCGTGATCTGGTTCCGACTGGCAGTGCGAGACAAGGCGGCACGGTTATCACGCCACACATGGTGCACACGGCGCAGGAAGGCAGTCACGGAGGGGACGGTGGACTCGACTTCATGAGAGGAGAAGATGGGAGGTTGGAAACCATGCACCACATGAAAAGGAGACAGGCCAGTAGATGAACAGATGAGGGTGTTACGGGCATACTCCACCCATGGGAGATAGGTGGACCACAGTGATGGATGCTGGTGACAAACACATCTCAGGGTCGCCCCTAAGTCCTGGTTGGCTCTTTCCGACTGTCCATTAGATTGTGGGTGGTACCCTGATGACATGCTGACAGTGGTCCCTTGCAGAAGGATCTCCATGTGGCGGATGACAATTGAAGACCTCTGTCTGACACCACATCCATGGGGATCCCGTGAAGTCGAACCACATGGGTGACCAGAAGCTTGGGAGTCTCCAGGGAGGAGGCAAGTCTGCGAAGGGGGACAAAGTGCGTGAATTTAGAGAATCTGTCTACTATTGTGAGGATGACAGAAACCCCCCTGGAGATGGGTAGACCTGTGATAAAGTCCAGAGCAATGTGCAACCATGGACGAGAGGGGATGGGAAAGGGGCTGCAGCAACCCCGCAGGAGCTTGATGGGAAGCCTTGCTCCTGGCGCAGACAGGGCATGCAGCCACAAACCTCTTAGTGTCGGTGTGAATGGTAGGCCACCAGAACCGCTGTGTGAGCAGGAACTCTGTGCGTCTGGCACCTGGATGGCAGACAATTTTGGAGGTGTGACCCCACGACAAGACCTCTGGACGTAGAGTTCTTGGCACAAAAAGGCGGCCAGGAGGACATCCAGCAGGGGATGGGGAGTCCTTGATAGCCTTTGACACACGTCTCTCCACCTCCCACTGTACTGCGCCAAGGATCCGGGGCTGAGGAAGGATAGTCTCTGGGGGAGTGTCTTCTGTAGGAGGAGAGAACATCCTAGACAAGGCATCAGGCCTTCCATTGAGTGAGCCCGGGCGAAAAGTTATACAGAAGTCGAACCTTGTGAGGAAGAGGGACCACCGGGCCTGGCGGGGATTGAGACATTGGGCAGAGCGGAGGTAGGCTAGGTTCCGATGATCCGTGTAAATCATGAAGGGGTGTTTGGCACCCTCCAGCCAGTGCCTCCATTCTTGAAGGGCGAGGATCACTGCCAGAAGCTCTCGGTTCCCGATATCATAGTTCCTCTACGCAGGGGAAGGCGTTTGGAGAAGAAGGCGCAGGGGTGCAATTTCTGATCGGAACTGGAATGCTGGGACAAAACAGCCCCTACCCCGGTGTCCGATGCGTCCACCTCGACAAAAAAGGGGAGATCAGGATTAGCGTGTACTGACACAGGAGCGGAGGTAAAAAGGCACTTAAGGCGTCGACAAGCCTGGTCAGCCTCCAAAGACTTAATTTATTTAACGGTTGAGCTACTTTGTTGAAGTTTCTAATAAAACGCCGGTAAAAATTAGCAAACCCCAGAAACCTCTGCAGCAGCTTCCTGGAGGACGGTGTTGGCCCCCTCTCAACAATCAATCCCAAAAACGACACTGTGGGGCAGGGGTCACCAACCTTTTTGAAACCAAGGGCTACTTCTTGGGTACTGACTAATGCGAAGGGCTACCAGTTAGATACACACTTAAATAAATTGCCAGAAGTAGCCAATTTGCTCAATTTACCTTTAACTCTGTTATTATTAATAATTAATGATATTTATCTTTGTGGAAACACTGATCATCTTAATGATTTCTCACAATAAATATATAGAAACAGATAAATATCAATATGCAACACTTTATTTTTATATTTTCTCCAAGTGCTCATTTATCAAATTTAATATTTTCAAATGATCACTTCTAAGACAGTCTTGTGAAATCACAATATCCCATTTTAACTAGCTAGCCACCAACATTTTTTAACAAATCATGAATTACTTTGCACCATGTTTGTACAAATAATAACTCATGTAAAATACAAAAGTAAACTCTCAAATTTTTAAATCATGTCACACTTTGAACTGGACACCAAATCTGTTATCTGTTTCTTTGTCAGTTAGTGGGAAGCCTGGCATTGCATGCTGTTAACTAGTGTGTTGTACTCTGGTGTGTAACTTGACACTGCAACTCTGAGTGAGTCTTGCAGATGTGCATCAGTGAGGCGTGTTCTGTGTTTGTTCTTGATCAAGTTCATGTCAGAAAAGGCTGATTCACAAAGATAAGATTTTTCCTCATTGTTTGCGGAACCTTCTTAATCTTTTGGACATATTTTCACAGCAATCTGGCCTTAAGCTTAATTATGATAAATGTAAAATGTTAAGGATCAGAAATCTAAAGGGAACGTCCTTTCGAATGGAATGCAAAGTGCCTGTTTTGTGGACAGATGGACCAGTTAACATACTTGGTGTTGTTGTCCCAGAAAATCTGGAAGATCTAGGCTCAGTAAATTATGATAATCGACTAAGAAAGCTGGACAAAATTATGCAATTATGGAAAGAGAAATCCCTAACCTTGTATGGTAAAATGTCTATTGCCAACTCGTTAATTATTACTCAATTTATTTATTTGTTTTTGTCATTACCAGCTCCATCACAAAACTTTTTTAAGATTTATGAGCGGAGGGTCTTCGATTTTGTCTGGAACGGCAAACCAGAAAAGATTAAAAGAAAGGTTTTGTACAAAGAGTATGAATATGGGGGCCTGAAACTTCTCAACCTTGAAGCTATGTGTCTGTCTTTAAAAGCATCAATTGTTCCAAAGATGTATTTAAACATTGAGTGGTACACAAATGTCCTGTTGGACAAAAAACATGTACTGTATCAAAATAAATTGTATCCTTTTTTACAAGTGATCCCCTCCCAGAGAGTCTGCTGGGAAACATGGCGGGGTTCATAAAGGAAACAATCCACTCATAGTGGTGTTTTCAATTTTATGTGCCAGAAAAAAGAGACGATATTTTGCAGCAGTTAATATGGATGAACTCTAATATTGTAATAGATGGAAAGCCTTTCTTTTGGAAAAATATGTTTGAAAGAGGAATCATTTTTGTCAATGATATTATCAATGAGAATGGTAAAATTATGAAGTATGATGAATTTAGAGCTATGTATGGTGATGCTTGCTCAAGCTTTTTGTCATAACGGGGACTGTGAGGGTTTTGTTTTCCCAAGATGCAAGAATTGGAACGGACGTGGCGTGCAGGTAAAGACATAGTTTAATTATTACTATAAACTACAAAGTACAAACAAAAGGGTACAAACAAAAAGCGCTCACCGCAGAGGAAAAAACTTGACTATGACGAAACAAAAGGCGCGCACAATGGCGGAGAACTATGAACATTAAACAAAAACTTACGTGACAAGGAACTGTGAACATGGCATGAATGTGTGATGTCGCCAGGACGAACAACAGAAACAGAAAAGCCTATATAGTGACATGATAAGTGAAAACAGGTGCGTGACTAACTGTGAACAGGTGCGTGACATGACAATGTGAAAACGTGAGACAGGTGTGTGTGACTCCAAACGTGGAACAGGTGAAACTAATGAGTAACCATGGAAACAAAACAAAACCAGGAAGTGAAACCAGGAACTAAAAAGTGTCCAAAAACCAAGCAAAACAAAAACAAGATCAACACAGACATGACAGAGCCCCCCCCTTACGGACAGATCCCAGATGTCCAAAAAACAAAACACAAAACAGGATCAAGAGTCATGGGAGGGCGGGAGGGGAACATGGCGGTGGGTCGCCAGGCCAAGTGGCCCCGAATCCACCGAGGCAGGATCAGGTGGCGGCGACGCGTAGACCGCCGCTGTACCTGACGAGGTGGGCGACCCGGGAATGGCCATATCCATGGCCGATGAGGAGGTGGGCGCACTTGGCGTGGCGGACGACCAGGCAGTGGCCACCTTTGTGGCAGACGAGGAGGCAGGCGTGTCGTCATCATGGCAGGCGGCGAAGCTTGGCGTGGCGCGTCAGGCGGCGAAGCTTGGCGTGGCGGGTCTTTGTCTTGGCATGGGTGGTCTTGGCCTTGGCGGTCTTGGTCTTGGCAGTGTTGGTCTTGGCGTGGCGGTGCTTGGACTTGGTCTTGGTCACTTGGCGGGTCTTGGTCTTGGTCACTTGGCGGGTCTTGGTCTTGGTCACTTGGCGGGTCTTGGTCTTGGTCACTTGGCGGGTCTTGGTCACTTGGCGGTTCTTGGTCTTGGTCACTTGGCGGTTCTTGGTCTTGGTCACTTGGCGGTTCTTGGTCTTGGTCACTTGGCGGGTCTTGGTCACTTGGCGGTTCTTGGTCTTGGTCACTTGGCGGTTCTTGGTCACTTGGCGGTTCTTGGTCTTGGTCACTTGGCGGGTCTTGGTCTTGGCTTTGGTCTTGGCGTGGGGCAGCCACGGGCGGCACTTGGCGGCGTGGGGAAGCCACGGGTGGCACTTGGCGGCGTGGGGCAGCCACGGGCGGCACTTGGCGGCGTGGGGCAGCCACGGGCGGCACTTGGCGGCGTGGGGCAGCCACGGGCGGCACTTGGCGGCGTGGGGCTGCGACTGGCGGCACTTGGCGTCGTGAAGCTGCGACTGGCGGCACTTGGCGTCGTGAAGCTGCGACTGGCGGCACTTGGCGTCGTGAAGCTGCGACTGGCGGCACTTGGCGTCGTGAAGCTGCGACTGGCGGCACTTGGCGTCGTGAAGCTGCGACTGGCGGCACTTGGCGTCGTGAAGCTGCGACTGGCGGCACTTGGCGTCGTGAAGCTGCGACTGGCGGCACTTGGCGTCGTGAAGCTGCGACTGGCGGCACTTGGCGTCGTGAAGCTGCGACTGGCGGCGCTTGGCGTCGTGAAGCTGCGACTGGCGGCGCTTGGCGTGGAGCAGGTACTGGCGGCGCTTGGCGTGGAGCAGGTACTGGCGGCGCTTGGCGTGGAGCAGGTACTGGCGGCGCTTGGCGTGGAGCAGGTACTGGCGGCGCTTGGCGTGGAGCAGGTACTGGCGGCGCTTGGCGTGGAGCAGGTACTGGCGGCGCTTGGCGTGGAGCAGGTACTGGCGGCGCTTGGCGTGGAGCAGGTACTGGCGGCGCTTGGCGTGGAGCTGGGCGTGGAGCAGGTGGATCTTGGCATGGTCGAAAAACTGGTGGTGGTGGTCGTGCTGGTGGCTGTGGCTTGGCAGGTCGAAAGTCAGGTGGTGGGGGTCGTGCTGGTGGCTGGGGCTTGGCGTGACGAAGCTGACCCGCCCCACCTGAACAATTCCCAGCCCTAGCCCCCCCCTCAAGGAGCGGATCCCAGACGCGCTCCCCGCGGTCTGGAACCGTCTTTTGGGGTGGGTGGAGGGAGGTCGGGAGGAGGGTACAATCCTCCCCTCCAAACTGTCCAAAATGTCTTTCATCTTTTCCCACTTGGATTTTTGTGGGTGCAGAAAAAGAAACATTTCGTGGCATGGGTGTGGCATGAAAATCAGATAGCTTGACATGACTTGTTCTAATGTCCAAAAACATGTTCTGATAAAGTTTAGTTATTGACATGGAGTCTTTAGTTGGGAGCGGTTGACTGAAAAGAGAGTTGAGGAAAAAAAAATCTTTGTCTGTGATGTCATCCTCCGGCGACGGCGTGACGTCATCCTGGAGAAGCCGGGCAGGAAGCAGCCTGTTTCCGCCCGGAGGAGAAGGAGCTTGCGGGAACAAAGCCACCCGTCCCCTCGCAGAAGTCTTCCCAAACGTCCTTCATCTTGGGCGTCGCTTCCGCGGCTGGGGCGACGTGCCAACGTCTTCGGACCAAACGGAGCTCAATGGCACCAGTTCTCCATTTGGCCCCCACATCAGGTCTCTGCGCTCCACGGAGGAATAGTGCAGCGTTTCCTCTTCCATCGCACGCAGTACCGCCCACGCTCCTTCGTCCAAACCTCTTGCGGAAAAACTTTTTGATGCTGGCGACATTCTGTCATAACGGGGACTGTGAGGGTTTTGTTTTCCCAAGATGCAAGAATTGGAACGGACGTGGCGTGCAGGTAAAGACATAGTTTAATTATTACTATAAACTACAAAGTACAAACAAAAGGGTACAAACAAAAAGCGCTCACCGCAGAGGAAAAAACTTGACTATGACGAAACAAAAGGCGCGCACAATGGCGGAGAACTATGAACATTAAACAAAAACTTACGTGACAAGGAACTGTGAACATGGCATGAATGTGTGATGTCGCCAGGACGAACAACAGAAACAGAAAAGCCTATATAGTGACATGATAAGTGAAAACAGGTGCGTGACTAACTGTGAACAGGTGCGTGACATGACAATGTGAAAACGTGAGACAGGTGTGTGTGACTCCAAACGTGGAACAGGTGAAACTAATGAGTAACCATGGAAACAAAACAAAACCAGGAAGTGAAACCAGGAACTAAAAAGTGTCCAAAAACCAAGCAAAACAAAAACAAGATCAACACAGACATGACACTTTTCATTTTATCAACTAACTGGAGTAATTGGGAAAAGATGGAAACAAATAGTTAATGATGGAACTAGTAAATTATTAGTTTGTAAACCTCTAATAAGAAATTCTAGTTGGCAAAAAGGAACTAAAATAAATAGAAAAATATATAATTTTTATTTAATAAAGAAATCTTTGAAGGCTGCCTCATACAACACAAATGGAAAATGGGAGGACTTTTTTGACTGCCCGTTGCCATGGGATGGCATATTCAAACTAATCTATGAAACCACTATCGATGTGCAAAATTGTTATTTTCAAATTAAAATTATTTATAAATTCTTACCCACAGGGAAAATGTTAAAATTATGGAATATGACAGAGTCAGATGATTGCCAATCTTGTTGTCAGGAGCCTGAATCCACCCTGCATTTGTTTTGGTATTGTCATATTGTGTTTTTGTTTTGGGTGGAAGTTGAAAAAATGTGTTTAAGGATTGGTTTGTTTATGAAGCTTAATGTGGTTTCTGTTATTTTAGGAGAGTTCATTGACAATCATGATTTAGTCAATTTAATTATAGTACTCGGTAAAATGTTTATTTTTAAGGCCAAAAACAGATATTCACTTAGTATTACTTTCTTTAAAACATTTATTCAGTATTTTCTAACTTTAGAAAGTTACATGGTTGAAAACGATAATGATGCCAAAAAACATTAAAAAAAAGATGAGAAGTCCTCAAAGGCTTATTTTGAAAGTATAATTATGTTTATAGATTATATGATATCTGTTGTTGTGTTCCCTAATTTGAGTGACCTGGACATAATCTGGACTGTACATAAATGCTTATTTTGAAAATGTAATTTTGTTTATAAATTATATGCAATCTGTTGTGTTCCCTAATTTTTTTCTGTGTACATGAATGAAGGTGTGTGTTGCTGAGTCCGACTTGGACATTATCTGGACTGGGCCTGGTTTAAAAAACCCTTTAAACAAATCTAATTTCATTGACAACCTGGTCTGTTGAAGATATGGCCCTTTTTTAAAAAATAAAATAAAATAAGATAAATAAATAAAAAACATTTTCTTGGATAAAAAAGAAAGTAAAACAATATAAAAATAATTACATAAAAAATAGTAATTAATGAAAATGTTAGTGGACCAGCAGCCTATACAATCATGTGTGCTTCAGGGACTGTGTCCCTTGCAGATGTGTTGTCTATGTTGTGGGAACCAGAATATTGGAAAGAAATAACCCCTTTTGTGTGAGTGGGTGTGGATGAGTGTGCATGGGGGAGGTTGTTTGGGTTGATGCACTGATTGAAAGTGTATCTTGTGTTTTTTCTATGTAGATTAAATTTTTTTTTTTTTTTTTAAAAAGAAAAAAAAGGTATGTATTTATTTTTTTTAATTTTTTTTTTAGAACAGGCCCGCGGGCGACTCATCTGGTCCTTACGGGCGACCTGGTGCCCGCGGGCACCGCGTTGGTGACCCCTGTTGTAGGGTGTCCCCAGCTAAATGACAGATAGTTAATAGACTGAACCTTATGTGGACATTTTTAAAAGGCAGTTAAAAGCACATTTAAGTGTGTATTCCTGTAATATTCCATTTAAATGTTGTATTATTTTACTTATTAATTATTTTTATTATATGTATTATTTTATTTGCAATGTTTCTGTTGTTGCATCATGCTATATGCTTATTTTTGATCGTAATTACTGTTTGTATTTGAACCATGTGAAGCTTAGTGAGCTCCCTCTGCAAGAAGAGCTATATATCAAATGTACTTACTTACTAGGGCAAAAAGAAGGATTAGTGGGACAAACTGGGACCACTGCATCATGAAAACATAAACAAACTTTGATCCCAAAGTCAATAGTCTCGGTCTGAGGGTACACGCTTTTCTTATCTAGCAGTCACTGACCTCACATGGATGGACCAACATATATGATAACGTCCATGAGAAGGTCTATAAAACCCCATGGTGTTTGCGCTTCACTTCAGTCCAGTGTCTCTGCTCTCGACTCCTTCTTCTCCAGCTTTTAGTCATGCTGCGTCTTCCGTTTTCCTGCCTTCTTGTGGCCCTGGCGGCGTCTATCGCCTCCTCTGCCGTCATAGTCGAAAACGGCATGCCACTCATGTGGTCTCAGGCTGCTGCCCAGGTGACCGACCTGCCCGTGCAGAACGACATTGTGGTGGCCAATCCTTGGAACTTCCTGCACCGCATGAGCTTCTATCGCCTGATCATCACCGCCACCAACCCCTTCATGGGCTCCATGGGGACCAGCCCTACTGACAGTCCCTTATGGGGTCTGCCTCTGCAGGCTGGTTGGATGCTGACATCAGGTCAGTCCCACTTTGCAACCATCTTGGTACATATATCAGTTCTGTTCTGTTTCTGACTGCATAGGCTTGTAATGAATCATCGTTTAGCAATAGTATCTAGTACAACGTTGAGAGCTTGTTGAATTAGGTCTTGACGTTGAGCAACTCCAACTAAACGTTGAAACAACAACGTTAAATCAATATTGGGTTCTGATTAAATTTGACCATTGAATTGTGGTCATTTCCCAACCAACAAGGTGGATCCAACGTTAGACATCCACATTGTCTCAATTTACAAATACTATTTTTCAATGTTGTTTTAAAGTCAGTTTTAAAAGGACATTTATGTATAATCAACATTGTATCAATGTCATGTGCCTGCAGGGTAATTTATAACTAAAAGTCTCAGTAAAAAAAAATAAAGAACCCCCAAACATTCCACTGAGTAATTGTGTTTTTTTTACAGTTCACATACTTGGCGTGTAAGGTTTATAAATAAGAGCTGAGGTTCCCCTTTTGATTCTACATAAATAAACCCATTTAAAACATCTGTCCTACGGCCTCCTCAGGACGTTTCGCTGACCCGACCGGCACCACAACCTGTGGCCTGCAGACCGGAGACACCATGTGCATCTCTCCCCAGAGCTGGTGGGGCTGTAAGTACAGGATGCACAACACAGCAGCAACACAACTAATGTTACAGCGAACTGCTGAGTCAGCGTTAATATCGCTGATCAACTGCAGCTACTGCTATCTTGTGGAGTTTACTAAAAAAAAACAATGTCAACAAGTTGTCTAAGCCATAGATGTTAATATTGCTTTGCTGGTAACCTTGACAAACTCTGCAGTTATTCGGAGCATTTACAGTGATTATTTAAAAAGTCTTTGTACTTGTCGCCCAGGTGTGAATCACTTTACATCCGTCCTGCCTTTCCTGTCTGCCGCCAAGCAAGGCTTCTTTGGAGAAGGAGTCCAGGTGTGGATTCACACAAAGTGGACATCAGAAATAAGGACACAGGACATGATGCTAATGGTCTACCTGTGATGTCCCCAGGTGCAGATGGAGGCGCCTGAAGGTACCGAGGAATACTGCACCACCTACGCCGACTGCACCACTCGTCACACTGACGTCATGGCTAAGTGGGACGCCTTCTTCCAGGTGTGAATGCATTTTCCATACTGCTATGTTTCTACACTATTTAGGAGTCACAGTTGCTTTGCTGCCTCCAAAAGTAGAACTTTGAAAGTCTTTCCGCATGTCTTCAGGGTCTGAAGGCTTCCACCAGCTCCCCCCTGCCCGACAATGAGAAGAAAGACGCCATCCTCGGACTCTACTGGGACGCTCACATGGCTTCACTGCATGCCTCTGCAGCCTGCAACGCCAAGTAAGTGCAGCGTGGAAATGTGTGTTTCTTAGCGTGAACTCGCATGAATTAGGAACTTCCTGCTCCTTGCGTCGTATACTAGCTTGGATAAGTAACTTCCCCCTCTTTGCATCCAGGCAGAGTTACTACTCCTCACCTGAGGTCAGCTTTGCCACCAGCTGGCTCAACTCTGCAGAATACGTGTCAGCCGCAAACTTCCAGTCCACCCTCGAGAGATCTGTGTTGTTCTTGACACCGCTGCCAGGCCGCCTTCTGCAGGTTAGGACCACCACTACAGTGTACATCCGTCCATCCATCATCTATCTATCCACACATACGTTCATCCATCCACCCGTCCGTCCGTCAATCTATTTTTCCGACAAACTGACGTTGTTTGACTTCCTGCTAGGAGGGTGACAGTCCACCCAACATTGCCGACATGACCCAGGAAGAGAACCACACTCTGAATGTCTTCTCCTGGATGAAGAACATGAACAGCATTCTGGGTAAGATGCAAGCCAAAATTACTATTTCCTCAAATGGCAGCCTCCTCTCCATTAGACACCACGCCTCAAAGAATTGAACAGTGCTTTTGTAGACACTTAGATGAAAAAAATACAGTATAAAAATATATTACATCATTACTATTTACATATGATATGTATATAAACGCCTTACCTAAAAAATACAAGCTTGCGCCAGTGTGTGGCTGCAATTATTGGTGGTATATAAATGAATAAACCAGGTATATATAACGAATACCTGCTCCAGCTCTGCCAGAGCATCCAGTTAGCGGCTGATACTGGAAACATCAGGGGCATGTACGAAGGCATCAAGAAAGCCATGGGCCCCACCAAGAAGGTTACAGCACCACTGAAGTCTGCCACGGGCGAGACCACCCAGGACAAAGGCAAGCAGATAGAGAGATGGGTGGAACACTATTCCGAACTGTACTCCAGACAGAATCAAGTCACATCCGATGCCCTTGCAGTCATTGAAAGCCTCCCTCTCATGGCTGAACTGGACGAGAAACCCACTGTGGCTGAACTGAAGAAGGCCATTGAGAGCCTGTCCTCAGGGAAAGCGCCTGGGAAGGATGGCATACCACCAGAAGTCATCAAGTGCGGCGACAGCACACTGAGGGAACATCTTTACGACCTCCTCTGTCAGTGCTGGGAGGAAAGAGCAGTACCTCAGGACATGAGAGACGCCAACATCGTTACCCTGTACAAGAACAAGGGTGATAGAAGTGATTGTAACAACTACAGAGGAATATCTCTCCTAAGCATCGTAGGCAAAGTCTTTGCACGCGTCCTCCTGAACAGACTGCAGAAGCTTGCTGATAGAGTATACCCAGAGTCACAGTGCGGGTTCCGCTCGGAAAAATCAACCATTGACATGGTCTTCACCATCAGGCAACTGCAAGAAAAGTGCAGAGAGCAGCACAAGCCCCTCTTCCTGGCCTTCATAGATCTGACCAAAGCGTTTGACCTTGTCAGCAGGGATGGGCTCTTCACAGTCCTAGCGAAGATTGGCTGCCCACCGAGACTCCTGAGCATGATCAAGTCGTTCCATGACGGCATGAAAGGCACAGTTCAATATGACGGCTTGACGTCAGATGCTTTCGACATCCGCAGTGGCGTCAAGCAGGGCTGTGTCCTCGCTCCCACTCTCTTCGGCATCTTCTTTGCCGTTCTGCTGAAGCATGCCTTCGGATCGTCGACCGAAGGTGTTTACCTCCACACTCGGTCAGACGGCCGACTGTTCAACCTGGCTCACCTAAAAGCAAAGAGCAAGGTCTGGAAGGTAACCATCAGAGACATGCTGTTTGCAGATGACGCTGCTCTGGCCACCCACACAGAAGAAGAGCTACAGAGCCTGATGGACCGCTTTGCAAAGGCATGCGAAGAGTTCAGCCTGACTATCAGTCTGAAGAAGACAAATGTGATGGCCCAAGATGCTGAACCACCCTGTATCACCATCAACGACTATGAACTATAGGTCGTCAGCCAGTTCACATACCTTGGTTCCACCATCACTGACAACCTCTCACTGGAAGCAGAGATAAACAAGAGGATCGGCAAGGCTTCCACAACCTTGGCCAGGTTGTCACAACGAGTGTGGAACAACAGCATGCTGACAATCAACACCAAGATCGCTGTGTATCGTGCCTGCGTGCTAAGTACTCTCATGTACGCCAGCGAATCCTGGACTCTGTACTTCTCGCAGGAGAAGAGGCTAAGTGCCTTTCACATGCGCTGCCTCCGTCGCATACTCGGGATTATATGGAGCGATCGTGTGACAAACAACGAGGTGCTGATGCAAGCCAAGATTCCCAGCATGGTCACTCTGCTCCGTCAGCGTCGCCTTCGATGGCTGGGCCATGTGCGTCGAATGGACGATGGCCGGATCCCCAAAGACATCCTCTACGCAGAGCTTGCCTCCGGCAAGAGGACAACGGGACGGCCACATCTCCGCTTCAAGGATGTCTGCAAGCGTGACCTGAAAGTGCTCGACATGGACCTGAACACCTGGGAAGAGCTTGCTCAGGACAGATCCAGCTGGAGACACACCGTGAACACTGGACTGAAAGGTGGCGAGGCAAAACTCCGCCAGCTTGCAGATGAGAAGCGAGCTCAGAGAAAAAGCAAGCAACTACATCCTGTTGCTGACTCGACTTATAAATGCACCAAGTGCAACAGAGACTGTCACTCCCGTGTGGGTCTGTACAGCCACAGCAGACGCTGCATGACCAACTAAATCATATCCAAGGGGCGCTAATCCATTGTCTTCCGAGACTTACGGATGCCAGTAGTAGTAGTATATATATATATATATATATATATATATATATATATATATATATATATATATATATATATATATATATATATATATATATATATATATGTATATATATATATGTATATATATGCTCAGTGTTTTGTGGTTAGAGTGTCCGCCCTGAGATCGGTAGGTCGTGAGTTCAAACCCCGGCCGAGTCATACCAAAGACTATAAAATGGGACCCATTACCTACCTCAGCATCAAGGGTTGGAATTGGGGGTTAAATCACCAAAATGATTCCCGAGCACGGCCATCAGTGCTGCTCACTGCTCCCCTCACCTCCCAGGGGGTGGAACAAGGGGACGGGTCAAATGCGGAGGTTAATTTCACCACACCTAGTGTGTGTGTGTGACTATCAGTGGTACTTTAATATACTTTCCCATCTTCATTTCTAAAAATATATTTTCATATTGTGTACACTGTGACTACATTTTAGAAGTGTTTCATTAATGTATCGGTCTGGGGGAGGGAAGGGGGGTGTTGTATGCATGAACATTACTCATGTGTGATCCGACAATAATGACAATTTTCTTAAAAGCTAAAAATAAAACTTCATTATATGTCGTTATTACTATAACCCAGTTATTGCCTACGCTCTAATGACCGCCTCACCCGTAATAAATACATTGCAGTGTCATGTCAACTTCTGCTCCCTTATTTCCTTATATACAAATATTAATGACATAATACACACACAATAATATCCTTTACAGAAACTACAAAAGTCACAGCAAAGGCAATTACTTCCAACTAGTACCAGATGAAGGCATGTACATGTGCGGGGGGCTTATTAGGGGCACGGCGTCTATTAGACCCGAGGCCATTGTTTAAGGTATTCTGTATTAACACTGTTGGTGTGTTTTACTGACATTCCGTTGTAAGTACAGTAAGAATAGGAGTACTGACATATATACATGGTGTGGTTGACAGGCGGATCGCTGGTAAGTATGTGGCGTAGCTCTATGTGCTCTGTGACCACCAGAGAGAAAGGCAGAGAGATGCTGGAGCAGCTCCTGCTGGACCCTCGCTTTCCTACCACCACTTTCCTGTCCATCATCACCAACATGGCCACCAGCTGCTAGTAGAAGGATGCTCAATAAACAAACTCAATAAACACCACTGAGGACCTCTTTTTTTTACTCAACACCGCTGAACACCAAAGAGCGGCTTCCCAAACTGCATACATAATCATACTGACCTCTTTCAAGCTGCGCTGATTGGAGTAGCGGCAGCCAATCCAGAGGGCGCTCAAAAACATCTGACATGTCATCTTTAAACGATGTCATGTGTAACATAGGTTACACTTGAATTGCTGTTGTGACATCCAGTGAACACAATTAGTACAGCAGTTTCTTTCATCAAAGAAATGCAGCTCATTTTTATATTTAGCAAACTGATCTTTCGTACTACGGGCCGGATTAAACTTGTTTACATGCCTGATTCGGCCTGAGGCAGTACGTTTGACACCCCTGCTCTAAAGTGAATGTTGAAAAGTAGTATTTTACTATAGCATCAGTATAGTATTCCAATTATTATTTTCCCGCCTCTTATTTAGCCCGCCTCCTCCCAAATGTGTCATTCCACTTTTAAGTTTTCAGCTCAAACATGACATGGTGCAACCATTTTTTTTTAATTTCCCAAAAAATTCCCACATTTCCAGGAATTCTTCATTTTCTGAGACATTTTTTCCTATTCAAAAGTCCATCCATCCATTTTCCATACCGCTTATCTTCATTTGTTACAACAAGAGGCGGTCTCCAATTAACCTAACATGCATATTTTTGGAATGTGGGAGAAAGCTTAAGTACTCGGAGAAAACCCACATACACAC
Source organism: Entelurus aequoreus (assembly GCF_033978785.1). Classification (NCBI taxonomy): domain Eukaryota; kingdom Metazoa; phylum Chordata; class Actinopteri; order Syngnathiformes; family Syngnathidae; genus Entelurus; species Entelurus aequoreus. The sequence continues at coordinate 49,713,303 of NC_084734.1, read as the reverse complement.
GTGGAGAACATGCAAACTCCACACAGATATGGCAAAGCGGAAATTCAAACCCAGATCTCCTGACTGTGCAGCATTCATGCTACCCACAAGACCACCATGTGGCTCATTCTAAAGGACTGGACAATGTTTCAAACATCCACATTTATCAACAAAAATGTTCAAAGTTCCAAAAATTCTCGCTTTTCCCTGATTTCCGACTTTTCCGTATGTATTCTGTATTAAAAAGTGTTAATACTTCCACATTTCTCAACCGATTTAAATTGTTTCAAAGTCAAAATGCTGCTTGATAATGTCAATTGCTTGCATGTTAGCATGCTAATGACAATCGTTGCTGGTATACGCCTCAGTCAAATATTTTGTTACTTGATGCATGCAAACTGTTAGCATGTTAACGTTAATAAATTTTACATGTACAGGTATTCACTGTCAATGTCCTAATTAAGTGAGCTGCCTGATCCGCTCCCGCCTGAATGCGCCGCATTTGCAATTCCTGCCGTGCTACTACAGTTTTACAACTTTTGAGTCGAAAAAAATATTTGGACAGTGTTGCGCGCGACCAGTCTTCCTCTCAGGGAATAAAACACACTGGTCAATCCCAAGTTATTTTGGATGACATACTGTATACTATGTTGAGTAAGAAGGACCACCAAGACAGAATAGTACTTGGCCAAGTTTTACTAAAGCTTTAGGAGACCAGCCCTTACAATGCGACAATAGCATCAGCAAGAAGAGGTCTAAATCCAAACAAAAAGAGTCTGCTTAAGTAGCGTGAAAACAGCCCCTCACACCCAGAAAGGAGCACAGCTAAAGCCTTCATAAGAACTTGCCAAAACAGCTCTGTGAGCCGACCAACAGGAGTCCTTTAAACAAAACAAACAGTTTACTAGCGGACATAAGATAAAAGCACGGAGATCACGAGAAGATACACTACATAGGAAAATACTAGCTGCTTAAACATGACTATGGATTAAAAAAGAATACCGTATTTCCTTGAATTGGCGCCGGGAATATAGTATTCGCCTGCCTAGAATTACAGCCGGGTCAAACTTGTTTCGCAAAATAATTAGCGCATGCTTGGCACTTCCGCCGGGTCAAATATGAGTCATTAAATGACTCCCGCCTCCAGGTGGTAGAGGGCGCTAGTGATCCTTCTTGCGACTACCAGCACTGCAGGAGACAGGTACTGCAGAAGAAGACAACAAGCAGCAAGCATGCAGCAATTGTTTGCTTGCACTTTTAACATGGAGGATTACATATCTAAAATAAAACCGTTTTCTAAACTGGACTTTCAATCGAAGCAGGAGGTTATAATTAAAGGAATATCTCCAGAGACTTTTAAAATTGAAGAAAGATGAGAAAGACTGCCTTTGATCAGAAGCAGCTGCACATGGACCCATCTACAAGTAAAGGTAAGATCATAATAACGTTTTTTTTATTAAATGTGTTTTTAATGATAAGGTATGCGCCGGAGTGAGAAGAGGTTTTAAAATAATTAGAGCATGCTTGCTCATTCCGCATGGTTTTGGTAACCGCAGGAGTGAGAAGAGGTTTTAAATTAATTAGCGCCCCTGCGGCTATTCAAGGAAATACGGTACTTGAAAATATTTACCCATAATTATCGATAATGGGTAATGGGTTATACTTGTATAGCGCTTTTCTACCTTCTAAGGTACTCAAAGCGCTTTGACACTATTTCCACATTCACCCTTACACACACACATTCACACACTGATGGCGTGAGCTGCCATGCAATGCCCTAACTACGACCCATCCGGAGCAAAGGTGAAGTGTCTTGCTCAAGGACACAACGGACGTGACGAGGTTGGTAGAAGGTGGGGATCGAACCAAGGACCCTCAGGTTGCTGGCACGGCCACTCTCCCAACTGCACCACGCCGTTCCCCTAATCAATAATTAGAGCGTTTAGTTACGGAAACGTTACCACTGAATATGTTAACCAGAGTCAAAGTTACGATCAAAAGAGACGCTTTGAATTTGATAGATGAAAGTTGTAACATTTTGCAAGTGGATTTGTTGATTATTTGAGATTACGAGTAGATACCTTTGTAAAGCGTTGTTTATAAAAAAAAAAAAAAAAATTCATAGGTTTTTTAACTGCTGTCAACTAGGGAACGGAAAATTGCTGACTTTTGGTGCAGGCTGAAACGGATCAGGCACACCTCAAAGTTAATATTTTGTTACTTCACGTGAGTTAACTGCTAGCTTTTTAGCTAATTTTGCAAGTGTATGTCTCAGAAGTCAAATACTTTTGTTATTTTACGCATGCTAACTGTAAGCGTGATAATGTTCAGGTGTTAGTATTCTAACTATTTTTTGCTCATTTTGCAGGTCTACACCAAAGAGTCAATTCTGTTACTTATCGGGCTAGCGTGGCGTCAGCATTTTAGTCCGGCTTGTCTTTTTAAGCAATCACAGGCAACATCTACCAAAACGCATGTTTTTTTAGTTATTGATATAGCTTATAGCTACCTGACCACAAGTTCATTTATGACCAAGAATATTCATACAACACAGCAGCAACACAACCAATGTTGTGATAGCGGTGCTATAAGGAGCAAACTGCTCAGTCAGCGCAAATGTGAACAACACATCACAAAATGCCAACCACTGATCATACTTCTAATCCTGTGAAATGTATATTACATAAAAATAAATTAAATTCATCACCATGTTTTTCCCCAGGTCATTGGCAGGATATGTTTAAATATAGGTGTAAAAGAGTGATCTATGTTTGTCTGTTGCCATCTCCTGGTGAATGTTGGCTATAGCGTACTGGGGTTACTTTTTGGTTGGCCAACGATTTACGTGGGTTTGCGCACCTGACGTCAAGTGTGTGAGTCTGTTCTGAAGTCCACAGTAAAGAGATGTACTTTATCACCTCGCCTGTTTATTGCCTCCAACCCAATATATTACAAATGGCGACGAGGATTTAAAAGAAGCCCACTGCGTGAGGGGACTTTATTGGAGGGCCGTGCACTGGTGGTAGGTAAAGCTGACGAGTAGCCTACTTTGTGGAGGAACCGGGCACGTGTCGGATTAGCAGTAGCACCGGATGCTAACATGGCTCAGACAGTGGGTCACATCGATGAATACAATGATTCAAAGGAGGATTTTGATTCATATCTGGAGCTTTTGGAGCAGTGGATGCTGGCTAATGAGATTGGAAATGACAAGAAGGTGTGTTTTCCTTTCTGTTATTGGAGCAGACACTTATAAGCTGCTGAAAAACCTCACTTCTCCAGCATTGCCAAGTGCTTTAGGATATGATGTGCTGACGAGGGCGCTATGTGGACATTATAAGCCCGCACCTGTTGTGATAGCAGAGCATTTTCGCTTTCAGAAACGTAATCAGAAAGAAGGAGAAGCTGTTTCTGACTACATTGTGGCTTTGAGGCAGTTGTCAGCCACCTACAATTTTGGACAATATTTGGACGATGCCATGAGAGATCGCTTTGTGAGTGGATTACGTTCTGATGCAGTGCAACGCAGGCTGTTGTCTGAAAGGGACCTGACTTTCCCCCGTGCCTGAGAAATTGCAGTCTCACTGGAGCTTGCTTCCAAAAATACAATGGAGTTCTCTGGACACAGCGGACCTCACCAGGTAAATGCCCTGTCAAGTGTTAATAATTTTTCTGAGAAGGGGAGGAAAGGACAGTTCAGATGAAAAAATAATAACAAAGCAAATGAACAGAAAGGAGGCAATAGAGACACATGGGGGCAGCAAACATGCTACAGATGTGGTGGAAAGCACTCAGCATATGACTGCAGATTTAAAAATGAAAAGTGTCATGCTTGCTCCAAAATTGGACACATTGCCCGTACATGCAGGAAGACTAAAGGCCAATCTTCAACTCAGTATGTTGAAACTGAAGGGAGTGCATCCAGAAGTGGTGATGAGGCAGAACTTTTTGGATTGTACGCATGACTCTACCTCAAACTGGGAAGAAGGTTACACAGTGGATCTTGGACTGGGAAACAAGAGCCCCAAAATGTTACTGGACACAGGTTCAGCAGTGTCAGTGGTGTCTGACAGCTTTTACCAGGAAAACCTCACTCAATTTCCCTTGAAACCAGTTTGCAAGTTAAAGTTGAAATCATACTCAGGCCAAAGGATTGCTGTTCGAGGGTACATCATGTTGCCAGTACAGTACGAGGACCAGCAAGTGACACTTCCACTGGTCATTGTACAGGGAAGCAGCTAGACCTGCCCTGATTGGCCGCAACTGGCTAAAAAAGCTACGGCTGAACTGGAAACAGATTTTCACAGTACACAAGGTGCAGACAAAGACGCATTGTAACACAGGAGTACAGGAGGTGATGGAGAGACATAAGGCAGTGTTCTCAGAGGGCCAAGGCTGTATCACAGGGTTTAAAGCTAAAATCTGCACCAAGCCTGATACCACACCAATTTTCTGCAAGGCTCGCCCAGTTCCTTACGCACTAAAGGAAGCTGTAGAGAGAGAGCTGGAGAGGTTGGAAAGTGAGAAAGTGATTTCAAAGATTAACAAAAGTGAGTGGGCAGCTCCAATAGTCACCGTACCCAAGGTCGATAAAACTATCAGGATTTGTGGTGACTACAAGGTCAGTGTTAATCAATGCATTGAAGAGCAGACATATCCACTACCGAATCCTGAAGATCTGTTCGCTACATTAGCAGGAGGAACATCTTTCAGTAAACTGGATCTGTCACACGCCTACCAACAACTACAGTTGGATGAAGAGTCAGAAAAATATCTGACCATAAACACACACAAGGGTCTGTACAAGTATCATCGCCTCAGTTATGGAGTTTCGAGTGCTCCTGCAATATTTCAGTCTGTTATGGACCAGATTCTGCAAGGGATGGACCACGTGACATGTTTTTTGGACGACATCTTCATCACTGCTTCCTCGGAGGAGGAGCATTTGACAAGACTGGATAATGTTCTCACACGTTTGGAGAAGCATGGCATCAGGGTGAAGCTATCAAAATGTCAGTTTTTCCAGAGCAGTGTTGTATATCTGGGACATCGCATTGATAAGACTGGGTTACATCCTACAGAAGAACAGGTGACTGCCATAACAAATGCACCTGAGCCCACAAATGTAACAGAACTGAAGTCTTTCTTGGGCCTTCTGAACTATTACAGCAGATTCCTGCAAAACCCCTCTACTGTGCTCCAGCCTCTGCACAGCCTACTTAAAAATGACTCAAAGTGGGTTTGGACTGTTGAGTGTGCAAAAGCATTTGAAGATGCAAAGCAACTTCTGCTGCAAAATAAGGTGTTGGTACACTACAACACCCGCCTGCCACTGCGAATCGCATGTGATGTTTCGCCTTATGGAGTTGGGGCTGTAATTTCACATGTAACAGAAAATGGAGAAGAACGACCTGTTGCATTTGCCTCAAGGACACTCACTGAACCAGAAAGGAAGTAAGCCCAAATTGAAAAGGAGGCACTAGCTAGCATTTTTGGAGTAAAGAAATTTTATAAATATCTTTACGGAAGGAAATTCACACTTTTCACTGATCATAAGCCACTGTTGGCCATCCTGGGGCCAAAATCAGCAATTCCAACGTTGGCAGCATTAAGAATGCAACGCTGGGCACTTATTCTCATGGCCTACAATTATGAGATTGAGTATAAGAAGTCAGCTGATCATGCTAATGCGGATGCTTTGTCACGCCCACCCCGAGTAGGGATGTACAACACAGCAGAAGAAGGAAGTATCTTCTACTTTTCACACTTGGAGGAACCTGTGTGTGCAAAAGACGTTGAGAGTGCTACTCTTAAAGATCCTGTACTTAGTAAGGTGTGGAACTACACATTAAATGGCTGGCCGAGTTATGTGCAAGATGTAGCATTGAGGCCTTACTTTGTACGCAGACAGGAGTTATCAGCAGATCAAGGCTGCATTCTCTGGGGACAGCGAGTCATCATACCCCCAAGTTATCGACAGAAATTACTGGAGGATCTCCATCATGAACATCCAGGTATCTGCCGTATGAAGGTTCTGGCTCGCAGTTACCTTTGGTGGCCAGGCTGTGATGGTGAAATTCAAGAACTGGTGAACAAGTGCTTAGTCTGCCAAGCAGTACAGAAAATGCCAGCTGTGGCACCATTACATCCTTGGCGTTGGCCAGAAAGAGTGTGGCAAAGAATTCACATCGATTTTGCAGAGAAAGATAAACAGTATTTTTTGGTTGTCATAGATAGCCATTCAAAGTGGTTAGACGTTTTCCCCATGTCCTCCAACCCCTTCTCACAACACCATTAAAGTGCTGCGTGGTCTGTTTGCATCGTATGGACTGCCAGAAGAGCTAGCTTCAGACAATGGCCCACAGCTGGTGGCAAAAGAGTTTACTCAGTTTCTGGAGAGTAATGGAGTAAAACACACTGCTGTACCGGCTTACCACCCAGCATCAAATGGAGCAGCAGAGAGATCAGTACAAATCCTGAAACGGGCTCTGAGGAAGAATGTGCTGGAAGCAGACAGCAAGTCTTCCTTGCCACTCAGTCACAGACTTGCAAATTTCCTTCTCATGTACCGCAGCACACCCCACACAGTGACGGGACGTACTCCAGCTGAGTTATTCCTGAAACGCCAGTTGAGAACTCGTTTCAGTTTGCTAAAGCCAGAGCTTGCCAGACAGATAGAAGGAAAACAAGAAGCGCAGAAGCATCATCATGATAAAAGGGCTCCCCCTGTTCGCTTTTTCCTGGAGGGAGAGGTGGTTCGCATCAGAAATTTCAGGGGCGGAGTGGAAAAATGGATTCAGGCAAAAATACTGAAAAGACTGGGAACTGTCACTTACCTGATCCAAGAGGGACAGAGACAGCGCACAGTGCATGTGGATCACATGTTACCATGGCGAGAGAACATGGAGAGACTGCCAGTTATCTTGTCTCCACCAGTTGCAGAAAATGTGCCATCAGTACAACTGGACAGTGCTGTTTCAATTCAATTCAATTCAATTCAATTATTTATTTCGTACTTGGATGTGTACATTTCAACAACATTTCAACAATCTCACATACCTTACTGCATTCAATACACAGCCATGTCGAAAAGGAACAGGATGAAGAAAATCTTATATTTCCTGCCCCTTCGCACAAAAGAAACATTTTCTTAGTATTTCTTTGCCGGTAGTGCATTAGAACATCCAATGCAACAAATCAATACAAAACAATATATCACATATGCACACACAGGCACCCACACCCACACGCACCCACCCACCAGGGGCGTAGACTCTAGAGTAGTAAAAAAGGCTACAGGACATGTATGACCCAGTTGACAAGAAAAGTTATTGTTGCCTAAAAACTACAAGTTTGTACCCCTACCCAGTGCACACACTCATAGAAATTAATAGAACAAACAATCAATGAAAAGAATAAACAAGCAAGATAAGTTGAACCAAAAATAAATAAACAAAACAAAAACTGAAAAAAATAAGGCAATCACTCAAACCAAACAAACTGAAAAAGAACAAGGCAATCATCCAAACCAAACAAACTGAAAAAGAATAAGGTAATCATTCAAACCAAACAAAACTGAATAGAACAAGGCTATCATAACAAGGTATCATTCAAACCAAACAAAGCTAAGAACAATGTGATCATTCAACCAAGGATCCATAGTGCATGTCGATAAAGAAAAAAAAAAAAAAAAAAAAAAAAAAAAATGAAAGGAAAGCTAGACTATACAATACCTACAGTCATGTAGGATAATGTAAGCGTTGTTTTTTTTGTGTGTTTATTATTATTTTTATTTTTTATTTTTATTTTTTTCCCCTTATTTTTCCCTTTGCGTCCCTTTTGTCAGTGCTCATATAACATCATAGTTCTGTTTTTAAAGATTTTTTTTAATTGAAATGTGTTTTTACATTGCTTTATTTCATTATGGAGAGAGTTCCAGAGTTTTACTCCCACCACTGATGTACACATTTGTTTTGATGTTGTTCGTGCAAGCTGATGCTTAAAGTGCCCTTTCCTTCTTCCTTCTTTTTCTATTAAAGTGAAATTTTTTTGTAGATTTGTTGGTAGCTCTTGACTACTAGCCCTGAACATAACCAATAATGTCTGCTGCTCAACTACTTCATAAAATTTGTAAAGTCCTGAGCTAATAAATAATCCATTTGTGTGCTCTCTATAACCTGTTTTGTGTATGATTCTGATCGCTCTCTTCTGAAGGAGGTACAGTGGCTTTGTGTTACTCTTATATGTACTACCCCATATTTCCACACAATAATTGATATAAGGCAGTACAAGTGCACAATACAGTGTACGCATTGCTTTATAATCTAATACATCTTTTACCTTATTTAATATAAATATACTTTTAGCCATCTTTTTTCTAACATGTGAGATATGCGATTTCCAACTAATATTATCATCTAAAATCACTCCCAAAAATCTAATCTCAGAGACTTTTTCAATGCTTGTTCCAGCTATTGACAGTACAATATTTTCAGGCTTTTTTCTCTTACTAAAAATCATGAACTTAGTTTTTTTCAAATTCAATGATAATTTGTTAACGTCAAACCATTTTTTGAGTTTGACCATTTCCTGTTCCATACTCTTTAGTAATTCATTTAAGTCATGTCCAGAGCTGTAAAAGTTGGTATCGTCAGCAAATAATACAAAATTGAGTAATTTTGACACATCACAGATATCATTTATGTATAAAATAAATAGTTTCGGTCCCAGAACAGACCCTTGTGGAATTCCACACTTAATACTCATATTTTCAGATGTATTAGCAGCATATTGTACATATTGTTGTCTGTTATTCAAGTAGCTATTTAACCAATCTAAAACTATTCCTCTCACACCGTATGAATGTAATTTGGATAAAAGGATAGAGTGATCGATTGTGTCAAACGCTTTCTTAAGGTCTATAAACACCCCTACTGTGTATTTCTTACTATCGGTGGCTGTTGTTATGTCCTCAATTATGTTCATCACAGCAGAGGCAGTAGATCTGTTTGAACGAAATCCATACTGGCTCTCGCTCAACAACTTGTTTTTTTTCAATAAAATGGTCTAATTTTTGTACAAATATTTTTTCAAGCACCTTAGAGAATTGGGACAGAAGTGATACCGGTCTGTAATTAGTAAACATGTGCTTATCCCCATCTTTAAAGAGTGGAATAACCTTTGCTACCTTCATTCTATCTGGGAAGGTCCCTGTATTGAAAGAGAGATTGAAGATATAGCAGAGAGGCTCAATGATGCAGTCAATTGTCTTTTTTACAATTATCATATCTAACCCATCATCGTCTGTTGATGTTTTGTTCTTTAATTTATTTACAATTGTTATAATTTCATTTTCACTGACTTCTCCCAAAAACATTGACTTAAGTACTCTGCCTCCACCTCCCAACCCATTCTGAAATGACCCATCATCATGTTTTTCTATATTTTCTGCTAGTTTTGGACCTACGTTTACAAAAAATGAGTTAAACTCATTTGCCACTTCGTCCATATTTTTTATTATCTTTTCTTCTTTTACAAAGTGGTTTGGCGGGCTGATAGGTCCCGGTGTGCTTCCCATCACCTTTTTCAATATGTTCCATGTTCCTTTGATATTGGCTTTATTTTTTTCTAACAAGTTACTATAATAGTCTTTTTTGGCTTGTCTCATTATTGTTGTCAACCTGTTTTTATAAACCTTATATTTAATTTCTGCTGCATTTGTCCTAGATTTTAAAAATACCTTGTAAAGTCTATTTTTCTTTTTACATGCATTCTGTAGTCCCCTTGTGATCCAAGGAGTTTCACTGTAATTGTCCTTTTGTTTATATAGCATATTTGGGCAATGTTTTTCATACAGTGATAAATATATATTTAAAAAAGCTTCATATGCATCATTTACCTCTCCTACATATACCTCCATCCAATCCCTTTCAAAAAGGTCGCTTCTAAACATGTCAATTGTCGCTTCGGTTCTTAATCTTTTCCTTACATATTTGTGGGCTGTTTCTTCTCTCTCCCTGTTGACTTGACAGTCCCCCTCATTGATTTGGCACTCATAAGTAAAAAATACAGGTAGATGGTCGCTGATATCATTAACTACCAATCCACTCTTGATTTTGTTTTTTTCTACAACATTTATAAAGATATGATCAATCAGTGTGGCGCACGTTGTTGTTATTCGACTTGGTTTGGTGATCAACGGATATAATCCTTTACTATACAGTATCTCTAGATATTCGCTTGTTGATGTATTTCTAGGAGCGCTCAGCAAATCAATATTTAGATCCCCACACATGACATATGTTTTCTTTTCATTTAGATGGCACAGTATTTCTTCAAGTTTATCATTAAATTCATCTACTCTGGACCTCGGTGCCCTATATACACACGTAACGATGACATTTCTCTTCCTTTCCATCTCAATCTCCACAGTTATACATTCAAGCAAATCATCAATAACCATCGTCATACGTTCTACTGCTTTGCATTTCAAGTCACGGTGGACAAGCAGGGCCACGCCCCCTCCCCTTTTATTTATTCTATTACTGTGATGCAGCTCATAATTATCGATGGAGAAGTCGATACCTCTCTCCTCATCTATCCATGTTTCTGTCAGAGCTATTATTTTGAATTTACTTTTCAAGTTACTCAGATACTCTTTGATTTTATTAAAATTTGCATATGCGCTTCTACAGTTGAAGTGTATTAGAGAAAAGTTATTGTCTAGACTAACACTATCATTAAGCTGTTCCTCTGTATAGTAATCACACAAGGAATTAATTGAGTTGAACAGATGTTTATCTGGGTCAACTTGACATTCAAAGTCATGCAATTTGTAATCTATATATTCAGATCCTGACGGATGATTTTCAGTTGTCTCAGCCATTATGGGTTGATGTTATATTGCCAGTGCACAGTAATAGAATAATTGATATGCTCATAATATAATAAATATACTCATGACATAATAAATATGCTGATGTTGTATTCCCAATGCTAAACTCATGACATAATAAATATGCTGATGTTATATTCCCAATGCTAAACTCATGACATAATAAATATGCTGATGTTATATTCCCAATGCTAAACTCATGACATACTGAATAGGCTGATGTTATATTCCCAATGCTAAACTCATGACATAATAAATATGCTGATGTTATATTCCCAATGCTAAACTCATGACATAATAAATATGCTGATGTTATGTTCCCAATGCTAAACTCATGACATAATACATATGCTGATGTTATATTCCCAATGCTAAACTCATGACATAATAAATATGCTGATGTTATATTCTCAATGCTAAACTCATGACATAATAAATATGCTGATGTTATATTCTCAATGCTAAACTCATGACATAATAAATATGCTGATGTTATATTCCCAATGCTAAACTCATGACATAATACATATGCTGATGTTATATTCCCAATGCTAAACTCATGACATAATAAATATGCTGATGTTATATTCTCAATGCTAAACTCATGACATAATAAATATGCTGATGTTATATTCTCAATGCTAAACTCATGACATAATAAATATGCTGATGTTATATTCCCAATGCTAAGCTCATGACATAATAAATATGCTGATGTTATATTCCCAAAGCTAAACATGATCATAGTTGTCATATAGAAATAGCATGACGTCATAGTATAGTATATAAATATAATGATTTCAGTTCCATCACCAGGACCATCAGTGAGTCAGACACAAACTAGTCTCATTATTGAACCAGATGCAAGGGCTGCTGAGTTGCCATCATCAGAACCCAGATCACCCACAACAAAAACCCCACCAGTGATCCACAGGTACCCAGAAAGGGTTCGAGTACCACCAAAAAAAAACTGAATCTCTGTAGACAGTATAAAAATCTCTGTTAAAGGTGTATAAATACTGTTTGTAGAATACGTACGTTATTGTTTACAAATGAGGGTTAAGAGTTCAGTACTAAAGAAAAAAAAAAATATGGCCTAAGTACTGTTTTTTATTTGAGCTGCTGCATGTTTTGGTTGGGTTGTTTATTTCTTTTGAGTAACTTGTACATTTCTAAAAGGGGAGGAATGTAATAGAGTGATCTATGTTTGTCTGTTGACATCTCCTGGTGAATGTTGGCTATAGTGTACTGGCGTTACTTTTTGGTTGGCCAACAATTTACGTGGGTTTGCGCAACCGGACGTCAAGTGTGTGAGTCTGTTCTGAAGTCTACAGTAAAGAGACGTACTTTATCACCTCGCCTGTTTATTGCCTCCAACCCAATATATTACAATAGGTTATCTGTATCTATCTATCTATCTATCTATCTATCTATCTATCTATCTATCTATCTATCTATCTATCTATGTATCTATCTATCTATCTATCTATCTATCTATCTATCTCTATAACAAAATCTCTTCAAACAGACAATGTAAACGTGTTGAAAGCAACTCGATTTTATTGCATTAAATCTCTTTTACGCAAGAATTGATTCGAGCCGTTCAAAAGATCAACATTTTTCAGTCAGGTTTTACAATGAAGTGCTTTTAAAATAATAAAAAGTGTTCTTTATACGTTCGACAAATTAAATAAAGTAAAACACACAAGGACAAGTCGCAGAGGAAATCAAGAGTGTGAGGTTCAGTGTCACAAGAGAGGATGTTGGTGGTGACGTGTGGTCAAATGGATCAGCACACTACTTTTAGGAATGACAAAAAGAAGGAGGAGGAGGAGGAGGTCAACTAGTTTCAGCCTCGTCGAAGATCGTGAAGCTTCTGAGCCACGTTTTCCAGGTCGGACTCGATGGCGGCGAGCCTTTCAACATCTTCCTCCTGCTGATGTAATCACAAGAAAATTGTTTAAAAATACTAACATAAATCAAAACAAATCTTTCAAATATTTAAAAATGATTACAAACATTCTAAATAATAATATTTACTACATTTATCGAGACAGTAATATCAAGAATTATGTACGCGTTCTGTACTGATCTGTCAAGGGATGCACTTTGTCTAAAAATTGTATAAGTAAGTGGCCAACAGAGTTTAGTTTTCATGTTCCCAGGTTGGTGCACCCATCCATCCATTTTCTACTGCTTGTCCCTATCGGGGTCGTGGGGGTGCTGGATCCTATCCCAGCTGCACTCAGGCGGAAGGCGGGGTACATCCATCCTACCGCTTGTCCCTTTTGGGGTCGCGGGGGGTCGCTGGAGCCTATCTCAGCTGCATTCGGGCGGTAGGCGGGGTACACCCTGGACAAGTCGCCACCTCATCGCAGGGCCAACACAGATAGACAGACAACATTCACACTCACATTCACACACTAGGGCCAATTTAGTGTTGCCAATCAACCTATCCCCAGGTGCATGTCTTTGAAGGTGGGAGGAAGTCGGAGTACCCGGAGGAACCCAGTGCTGCCCGGTAAATAATTACAGCATATACAGTCGTGATCAAAAGTTCACCTACACTTGTAAAGAACATAATGTCATGGCTGTTTTGAGTTTCCAATCATTTCTACAACTTACATTTTTTTGTGATAGAGTGATTGGAGGTGGTATGGTATTGTATTTATTTTTTGTCATAAAAAAATACAATCATGTGTGCTTACGGACTGTATCCCTGCAGACTGTATTGATCTATATTGATATATAATGTAGGAACCAGAAATATTAATAACAAAGAAACAACCCTTTTGTGTGAATGAGTGTGAATGAGTGTAAATGGGGGAGGGAGGTTTTTTGGGTTGGTGCACTAATTGTAAGTGTATTTTGTATTTTTTATGTTTATTTAATAAAACAAAAATTAAAAAAATTAAAATATATATTTTTTATTATTATTATTATTTTATTTCTTGTCCGGCCCGGTACCAATCGATCCATGGACCGGTGGTTGGGGACCACTGCTTTAAATGGGACAATGAAACAGGAGGATTACCTCCAAATTCATCAGGACAACCTAAAATCATCAGCCCGGAGGTTGGGTCTTGGGCGCAGATGGGTGTTCCAACAGGACAATGACCCCAAACACATGTCAAAAGTGGTAAAGGAATGGCTAAATCAGGCTAGAATTAAGGTTTTAGAATGGTCTTCCCAAAGTCATGACTTAAACGTGTGGACTATGCTGAAGAAACAAGTCCATGTCAGAAAACCAACACATTTAGCTGAACTGCACCAATTTTGTCAAGAGAAGTGGTCAAAAATTAAACCAGGAGCTTGCCAGAAGCTTGTGGATGGCTACCAAAAGCGCCTTATTGCAGTGAAACTTGCCAAAGGACATGTAACCAAATATTAACATTGCTGTATGTATACTTTTGACCCAGCAGATTTGGTCACATTTTCAGTAGACCCATAATAAATTCATAAAAGAACCAAACTTCATGAATGTTTTTTGTGACCAACAAGTATGTGCTCCAATCACTTTATCACAAAAAATAAGAGTTGTAGAAATGATTGGAAACTCAAGACAGCCATGACATTATGTTCTTTACAAGTGTATGTAAACTTTTGATCGCGACTGTAATACTTTGATCAATTATAAAAACAATCTAAATTTTACTTTTATGTGAAAGTAAAAGCAGCCAAACTTGCTGTTTATGCTAACACTTTGTATTTACATATATCGTGAGAAGTCAAAAGTTTTGGGACACCTACAGGAAGGGAAAAAAAATGGTTCTTCTACACCAGGGGTCGGCAACCCGCGGCTCCGGAGCCGCATGCGGCTCCTTGACCACTCTGATGCGGCTCAGCTACATGCTTGCCGACCCCCTCGATTTTCCCAGGAGACTTATGGATGTCAGTGTCTCTCATAGACTACTCCCAGGGAAAAATAATCCTATTAACACTCTAATTACTATATAAAGGGCGTGCCCTAATTGCACTGCAATAATTGTCCTCTATAGCATTTACTTACAGTGTGCCAGGCCAGCCACATGTTGCATGTTGTTATTACTTTCTCACACAGTAGACAGCAAAGCATATTTACTCATCAGCCACACAGCTTACACTGACGGTAGCCGTATCAAACAACTTCAACATTGCTACGTTACAAATATGCGCCACACTGTGAACCCACACCAAAAAAGAATGAAAAACACATTTCTGGAGAACATCCCACTGTAACACAACATAAACACAACACAACCATTACCCAGAATCCCATGCAGTCCTAACTCTTCCGGTCTACATTATACACCTCGCTACCACCAAATCCCCCCACACATCAACCCCTCCCCCCCCCCTCTTCGTGGTTGGTTGAGCGGAAGAGTTAGGGCTGCATGGGATTCTGGGTATTGGTACCGTCAGTGTAAGATGTGTGGCTGCTGAGTTAGTAGCCTTGCTGTCCATTACGTGAGCAAGCTAAAGCTGCATTCCACTTGTGGCCGAGCTGGTACACTGATTGGGCAGACTGTAGAGGGCGCCAAATGCAGTGTCATCACACTCTGATATTCGGGAGTCTCCCGGGAAAAATGAGAGGGTTGGCAAGTGTGACGCAAGCGACATTCATCCAAAACTCGCGGGCTGCACTAACATCAAATTCCCACATTAAAGTTTGTGCCGGTGCGTGTGTCTGAGACCCCTGGTTAACATAGCACAAAGCATGTAAGCTTTGTATGCGGTGTTTTTCATTTTAAATTTTAAAAACATTTTTGTGGCTCCCATTACTTTCTTTAATGTGTGAAACTTGCCAAAATGGCTCTTTGAGTGGTAAAGGTTGCCGACCCCTGTTCTACACCAAACTCATCCAGGCTTGCTTTTGCTTTGTGCACTCACAACGAAAATTTTATTTTATTATTATCATATTTATGTAGCGTATGGTGTTAGTTGTACCTCTGTCTTCCGTACAGCACTGCCCTCCTCCTCTGGTCCTCTTTGAGCGATCATCTGCAGCTCCTTCTCTTCTGGAGTTCTGTTCCTTTTCTTCATCTTCATTTCCTTCTTCTTCGTCACCTCCTCTGCCTCTGACATCTCCTTTGAGTGATGATGTTCTTCCTGCTGCTTTTCACCTCCTGATGATTTCATCCTGCTCCTCTTCATCTCATCCTCATTCTCCTCCTCACTCTTTTTCTCCTCAGAATGGTCTGAGAAGAAGATATCAGATCTCTTGTCTTCCTCCTCTTCATCTTCACTGTTAAACTCCTTAGATTTCAATCCTTCAGATCCTAAAGATGAAAAGGTAGAAAGTTATTATTTCATAATTTCTTCAACAATATCTTGTAATTTGAGAGAAGCTACTGCGACTGCACTGTTGGGTTATTCTACACGTGTCACGTGCCATGGACAACATTTATTGAATCTGATCATCATTCAGATTAGAATGTTACTGTGTACATGGACCCTGGGAAAATGATCTGATTATGATGTGCATTTTCATGCATCACACCTTAAATCGGAATATTTTACTTTGTCATGCGCAGAACCTAACATAAACAGAAAGATGTTGTATTATTTTTGCTATGGCGCCATCTTTTGGTTCACTACAGACGCTGAAGAAGCAGTAGACTTCCACTGTTAAGAAACATGGCTTTGTGCATTTCTGCATGTCCAATGCTATCACGGTATTTATTTATTTATCCTTTTTCCTTCCGTTCGCTACATTTGTTTTACCTCTATTTTTTAAATGTAGCTGTTCTGTGCTTTTTATGTTGTGATTATGTACAGGTTGCGACACGTCTTCATGTTTCAACATTCTGTGTATGTGTTTGAGGCTAGCAGTTAGCTATTGGAGTAGATGTAATGTCGTGGACAAAACAGCTCGTTGAGACGACAACTGGATCCCTTCTTTTATTGTTACATCGACACATGACACTCCAGACCATACTTTTGTTTTTGCTAGTCTCATTTTAAAGCAACAAACTCAACAGGACATAACGCTACGTCTGTACATGTTGCATGCGGGGAGACAGCAGCAAGACAATCGCTTCCTTCCGAGACTATTACATTTAGTCCCACCTCTACCACCAAAGTATGGCTGACATCAAAGACATGCGCAGTAAGGATAATTCTAACCGGAATTTCGGGAAGATGTATTTTCATGTGCTCCAATCTGAATGACTTTCGGCATAAACCACCTGTCTCGATCTGAATGAAATTTAGAGCCGAATTTGTTTGATCGGGTCAGAATATTCAGAATGGCATGTTAACATGAATCATTTTTATTCCGGTTAGGCTTTAAATCCGGTTAAATGTGTCAATGTGCACATAGCTAGTTATGGGTTAATCTGCACAGGTTAATCTGCACTGTTGGATTAATCTAATTGTTAGGTTAATCTCCATTGATGGCTTAATCTGCATTGATGGATTAATCTGCATTGATGGGTTAATCTATACTGTTGGTTGAATCTACACTGTTGGATTCATCTAATTGTTGGGTTAATATGCACAGTTGGATTAATCTAATTGTTGGGTTAGTCTGTTTTGTTGGGTTAATCTGCACTGGCAGATTAATCTAATTGTTGGGTTAATCTGCACTGCTGACTCAGTACTGAGTTTTTTTGCTCTGTTGGGTTAATCTGCACTGTTGAGCTATTTTGCTCTGTTGGGTTAATCTGCACTGTTGGGCTAATCTGCTTTGTTAGGTTAATCTGCATTGTTGGATTAATCTGCACTGTTGGGTTAATCTGCACTGTTTGGTTAATCTGCACTGCTGACTCAGTGCTGAGTTTGTTTGCTCTGTTGGGTTGATCTACATTGTTAGGTTATTCTGCACTGTTGGGATATATGCATGGTTGTCTTAATCTGTGTTGTTGCGTTAATCTGCAGTGTTGGGTTAATTTGTATTGCTGACTCAGTGCTGATTTTGTTTGCACTGTTGAGTTAATCTGCATTGTTGAGCTATTTTGCTTTTTTGGGTTAATCTACATTGTTGGGTTAATCTGCACTGTTGGGCTAATCTGATTTGTTAGGTTAATCTGCATTGTTGGATTAATCTGCACTGTTGGATTAATCTGCACTGTTGGGTTAATCTGCAATGCTGACTCAGTGCTGAGTTTGTTTGCTCTGTTGGGTTGATCTACATTGTTAGGTTATTCTGCACTGTTGGGATATATGCATGGTTGTCTTAATATGCGTTGTTGCGTTAATCTGCAGTGTTGGGTTAATTTGTACTGCTGATTTAGTGCCGATTTTGTTTGCACTGTTGAGTTCATCTGCATTGTTGAGCTATTTTGCTCTAATGGGTTAATCTACATTGTTGGGTTAATCTGCACTGTTGGGTTAATCTGCTCTGTTAAAATTAATCAGCACTGCTGACTCAGTGCTGATTTTGTTTGCACCGTTGAGTTAATCTGCACTGTTGAGTTATTTTGCACTGTTGGGTTGATGGGAACTGCTAAAATAATTTGCACGTTTGGGTTAATCTGCACTGTTAACCTGCAATATGGAGTTAATTTGCACTGTTGGGTTAGTCAGCACTGTTGATTTAATCTGCACAATTGGAATTACTTTGCACCGTTTAATTAATATACACTGTTGACTTAATCAGATAAATGTGTACAAATAAACAGACTTAAGTGTTGTAATCTCTGTGCAACAGAGACTCTAAAATCCATGAAGTAAATTAAAAGGTTTCACTTTACAATGTTTGACTTTAAATGCTATTTTTCATGCACTTGTTATTCTTTCAATGCACATCATTCATTTTGCTCATACATCATTGAACATTAAAATATGCTGCAGTGTTTTCTGTGACAACCTTTTTTCTCCTCCTCCTCCTCCTCCTTTGCGTCCTCATTCCCGGTCATCCTTCTTTTCTGGGACAGGATGGATTGCTCGCCAGGTCCTCCTAAAGCGTCCAACATGGATTGATCTGATAAAAAAAAGGAGCCGGTGGGAAATATGATTTACTACAAGAGATGGAATTTGCAGCAAGGTGTTTTCACTCACAGAAGGAGCAATTTATTAGCTGCCTCACTAGCCATTAACAGAGGAGGTGATTGGATCAACAAAAAGTTATTGCTTTATTAATTAAGAGTTAAGAGTTATTGCTTTCAGGTAAAATATATTTTACATTATTTTTATAAAACTGTGGCTTCAATGGAAATGTTTTGTTTTACAATAATTTTCTTTTTCTTTTTCAGTTTATGGCTTTATTGTGACTTTTTTTTTTATTGTAATGAAGTTAAAGTTGTAGACTACATTAATTAAAGATTAAAGTACCAATGATTGTCACACACACACTAGATGTGGTGAAATTTGTCCTCTGCATTTGACCCATCCCCTTGGGGAGCAGTGGGCAGCAGCGGCGCCGCGCCCGGGAATCATTTTGGTGATTTAACCCCCAACTCCAACCCTTGATGCTGAGTGCCCCATCCATCCATCCATCCATCCATCCATTTTCTACCGCTCGTCCCTTTTTGGGGTCACGGGGGGGCTGGAGCCTATCTCAGCTGCATTCGGGCGGAAGGCGGGGTACACCCTGGACAAGTCGCCACCTCATCGCAGGGCCAACACAGATAGACAGACAACATTCACACTCACATTCACACACTAGGGCCAATTTAGTGTTGCCAACCAACCTATCCCCAGGTGCATGTCGTTGGAGGTGGGAGGAAGCCGGAGTACCCGGAGAGAGCCCACGCAGTCACGGGGAGAACATGCAAACTCCACACAGAAAGATCCCGAGCCTGGGATTGAACCCAGGACTGCTCAGGACCTTCGTATTGTGAGGCACATGCACTAACCCCTGTTCCACCGTGCTGCCGTTGTAGACTCTATATATATATATATATATATATATATATATATATATATATATATATATATATATATATATATATATATATATTTATTTTTTTTAGATTAATTGAAATTACAACTTAATTTGAGCTTCAATGTGTCTTTATTTATTAACTGAATTGTGTCGTCAGTGTTTCAAAATAATTAATAAAATAACAATTTTATTGCAATTTAATTGTGGTGTCAGTTTGTCATTGTTTTGTTATTGTTAAAAATATATTTCAATTTAATTTGGGCTTTTTTGTAGATTAATTACATTTTAAAATTACAATTTAAAGGCCTACTGAAATGATTTTTTTTTTATTTAAACGGGGATAGCAGATCTATTCTATGTGTCATACTTGATCATTTCGCGATATTGCCATATTTTTGCTGAAAGGATTTAGTAATGAACAACGACGATAAAGATTGCAACTTTTGGTATCTGATAAAAAAAAAAGGCTTGCCCCTACCGGAAGTAGCGTGACGTAGTTAATTGAACATATACGCAAAGTTCCCTATTGTTTACAATGATGGCCGCATGAAGTGAGAGAGATTCGGACCGAGAAAGCGACAATTTCCCCATTAATTTGAGCGAGGATGAAAGATTTGTGGATGAGTAAAGTGCAAGTGAAGGACTAGTGGGGAGTTGAAGCTATTCAGATAGGGAAGATGCTGTGAGAGCCGGGGGTGACCTGATATTCAGCTGGGAATGACTATAACAGTAAATAAACACAAGACATATATATACTCTATTAGCCACAACACAACCAGGCTTATATTTAATATGCCACAAATTAATCCTGCATAAAAACACCTGCGTGTTTGTTATGCTAGCTCCTAGCTCCTCTGCTAGCTCCTAGCTTCATAGAACACGCCAATACAATTCAAACACCTGATCAACACACACAATCACTCAGCCCAAAAGACCGTTCACCTAACCCAAGGTTCATAAAGCTTATATATTTTTAAAAAGTTACGTACGTGACGCGCACATACGGTCAAGCTATCAAATGTTTAGCAGCCAAGGCTGCATACTCACGGTACCTGATATTCAGCTGGGAATGACTACAACAGTAAATAAACACAATACATATATATACTCTATTAGCCACAACACAACCAGGCTTATATTTAATATGCCACAAATTAATCCTGCATAAAAACACCTACGTGTTTGTTATGCTAGCTCCTATGCTAGCTCCTAGCTCCATAGAACACGCCAATACAATTCAAACACCTGATCAACACACACAATCACTCAGCCCAAAAGACCGTTCACCTAACCCAAGGTTCATAAAGCTCATATATTTTTAAAAAGTTACGTACGTGACGCGCACGTACGGTCAAGCTATCAAATGTTTAGCAGCCAAGGCTGCATACTCACGGTACCTGGTATTCAGCTGGGAATGACTAAAACAGTAAATAAACACAAGACATATATTTACTCTATTAGCCACAACACAACCAGGCTTATATTTAATATGACACAAATTAATCCTGCATAAAAACACCTAGGTCTTTGTTATGCTAACTCCTAGCTCCTATGCTAGCTCCTAGCTCCATAGAACACGCCAATACAATTCAAACACCTGATCAACACACACAATCACTCAGCCCAAAAGACCGTTCACCTAACCCAAGGTTCATAAAGCTTATATATTTTTAAAAAGTTACGTACATACGCAAAAAAAAGTTGCGCACATACGGTCAAGCGATCAAATGTTTAGAAGCCAAAGCTGCATACTCACAGTACCACATCTGCGTCTTTGTCATCCAAATCAAAGTAATCCTGGTAAGAGTCTGTGTTGTCCCAGTTCTCTACAGGCATCTGTGTATCGAAGTCAAAAGTCCTCCTGGTTAGAGTCTCTGTTATCCGAGTTCTTCCATTTTGACTGCATCTTTCGGGAATGTAAACTAAGACGCGCCGGCTGTGTACTGTTGTTGTTGACTTCGTTCAAAAAATACGTCCATTTCGCACCGACAACTTTCTTCTTTGCTTGCTCAGCTTCTTTCTCCATAATGCAATGAACATGATTGCAACAGATTCACGAACACAGATGTCCAGAATACTGTGGAATTATGAAATGAAAACAGAGCTTTTTCGTATTGGCTTCAATGTGGAAGGCATACCCGTGTTCCCCGGGCTACGTCACGCGAATACGTCATCCTCAGAGGCGTTTCGAACCGGAAGTTTAGCGGCAAATTTAAAATGTCACTTTATAAATTAACCCGGCCGTATTGGCATGTGTTATAATGTTAAGATTTCATCATTGATATATAAACTATCAGACTGCGTGGTCGGTAGTAGTGGGTTTCAGTAGGCCTTTAATTGAGGCTTCAATGTGTAATATGTTCAAGTTACATTTTATTTGCAATTTAATTGTAGATTCAAAGTGTAATATTTTTAGATTAACTTCAATTTGAAGTTGTAATTATATTGGGGCTTCAATGTGAAATTGTGTCTGTATTCATTTAAAAACTGGATTTCAATTTCAGTTAACTTAAAAAATAAAGTTTGTTGTACATGTGTTTGTTTGTTTTTTAATTATCCATTTTCCACCGATTGTCCCATCTGGGCCCACGGGGGATGCTGGAGCCCATCTCAGCTGCATTCGGGCGGAAGGCGGCGTACACCCTGGACAAGTCGCCAACTCATCGCAGGGCCAACACAGATAGACAGACAACATTCACACTCACATTCACACACTAGGGCCAATTTAGTGTTGCCAATCAACCTATCCCCAGGTGCATGTTTTTTTAATGAATTTTCGTTTAATCAGTTTATTGTAAAAGCATTCTCACAATGGTCTGTTTAGCCTTGCAATACCACTTCATGCCACAGGGAATGCAAGAGCTGGGGCGGTACAGCTCGGTTGGTAGAGCGGCCGTGCCAGCAACTTGAGGGTTGCAGGTTCGATCCCCGCTTCCGCCATCCTTGTCACTGCCGTTGTGTCCTTGGGCAAGACACTTTACCCACCTGCTCCCAGTGCCACCCACACTGGTTTGAATGTAACTTAGATATTGGGTTTCACTATGTAAAGCGCTTTGAGTCACTTGAGAAAAAGCGCTATATAAATGTAATTCACTTCACTTCACTTCACTGTTTCATAACCATCAAACTACTCTTTCAAACTCACCTGAGACGTCATCTTCTAAACTCAGAGGAGCTCGCGTCACGTGACTGGGTGCAATGGCACCCCCTGGTGGCTTGACTCTGTCTTCGCCACCTAGCGACGCAATGTAGCGTACAGTATATCAGTGCACGCGCTCAGGGTAGCTGTAATGAACACAAACGTACCCTGGGGGGCGATGTCGTGCAGCTCTTTCAGAAAGTCGTAATGGCGCAGGAGAGTAAGAAGACGCTCGTCTGGAGCACACAAACACAAACGCTGCTAAATGTCGAATACAAAGTATAAACATAATATTAAGACATATTCTGCAAAGTGCTGCGTTACATTAAAACATTTTCACTGCGAGAGCGTGATGGAGAACAATGTCCGCAAAGCTTTTGCACTTCCAATCAGTGAGATGCTGAAGGGGAGGTGCGCCTTTCAGGAAGGGTTGCTGGGACTGAACACTCCCAACCCGACTAGGTCACGTGTAACTCAATTCTTTCTTTTACCCAGCATCCTTTGCGTCATCAATCCATTAACCTGATGGAGCTCAGCCAGCATGCTTTGCATCAACGCCCAAAGAGACCTGCACTTAAAGCAATGAGGGAGGCAGTACATGAACACATCCAGCAGACAGAGCTGTTTTATTTGGAATTACTTAATGGAGTTTATATTTTTAATTGGTATGGTTTATAACTTAACTGTTATAATTGATCAATTTGTTTTAAATTATAGTGTCCTCCACACTATTATACACCATGTATGAAATCATAAAAAAATTTGCCGGCAGCAAGTAAATGTTAAAACAATACATACGCATAATAATGTAACGATGATACCTGAATAGAATACATGAAATACATAATTGCGTGTGAAATTATTCATTTACTTTTTATTTTTCATTTATAGTAAATGTATAATGTATTAATATTCTTACAATATTTAATCACAGGAGCATTATTGTAAAAATTATATAAACTATTTCAACCATAATTGTTATTCGCAGTAGGAACAGTATAGGAGTATTATTAAATCTGATTATAAAAATGCAGTTAGCCGAATAAAGGCTTCACTAAACACTGGCCACTATTTGCGGAAATACAGTAAATGTCTCACAAATAATGCCTATTAGGTAAGATACATTTGCCTAGCAACATGTGCCCAATCAAATGAGACCAGGCGTAAATAATAGTAATAATAATGACAATAATAATGACAATAATACATTTATTTTGTAAAACACCTTTCAAGGCACTAAAGGTCATAAAAACTTGCTGAAATTAATACTCAGACAGCTGCGTTCATGCATTCTACAAGAAAAACAGAAGTTATTACCTGTCCTCAACGTCTGCAGACACTCCTGGCTGACAGGTGAAGGGCGTGGCCTGGACAGCACGTCAGCCAGCGCCTCCACCACGCATTTCATGACCTGTACACGATGAAAGCATTACAGTTTGACTCGATTATTTGCGCGAAAAAGGTTATATATGTTCAATATTATTTATAATATTGTATGGCTCTTCTTGTCTTTAAAAAGGACGAAAGGAATTTTAACGTGTGTGTGTGTCATACTTGCCAACCCTCCCGATTTTCCCGGGAGACTTCCGAATTTCAGTGCCCCTTAGTGTTGTGTCGTTCGTGAACGATTCGTTCGAAAGAATGAATCTTTTGAGTGAACGTACTGAACCGAATCACTTCATGAACTGATTCGTTCCTTTCTCAGTTCAGTTGAGCTCCGCCGCGACCATGCCGGTATGAGTGGAACTGGCGCATTCTGTGACTCACTGAACCCTCGACGTCGGCGAACGACGCAGCCAATGAGAGGGCGGGGGGAGGGACTGAGCGAACGATTCGTTCACCGCGGATTAACGACATGAATCACTCAGTGAACGTCAACGCTCTCGCTCTCTGCTCTGCTTGCCCCAATGCCGCGAGTGATTCTCCCCCCGTCGCGGGGATATGTTTCATGCCATTGGCATCCGTTCTCCATTCATTCTCCAAGCTAACGGCTAATGTTGACTCAAGCCACATGAAAACAAACACACGTCCCCATTATCTCAACACATAAAGTTAAAGAAAATCCGTGCAGGCTGAGCAGCAGCGACGCGAGGGGGAGGGGCGGAGGGTAACGTGTAGGGCAGGCTGTTTTGAGAAGATTTAAAATAAAAATAATAACTAATGTATGTACACATACATAGGCTATTATTTACACAGTTATTGTAACAAAAATAAATTTCTCCTTGGGGATCAATTCTGATTCATATTATTATTATTATTATTATCCATTCTACTGCAACTTTTGTTGTTGTTGTTGTTTAGTAGCTATCATCATCATTATAATAATGCTCATTTGCAATTAAACTGTACTGCTGCTGCAGAAGTGATTCGGTACACGTACTGAACTGGCCACAGTGTGGCGTTGTCAGTCACTGATTCTAGTGATCCGTACTGTCAAAAGAACTGCAGAAGAGATTCGGTACACGTAATGAACTGCGGCCACAGTGTGGTGTTGTCAGTCACTGATTCTAGTGATTCGTACAGTCAAAAGAACTGCCGATCCCATGAAAACAAGCCACATGAAAACAAAATGAGAGTAGACTCGTAGAGGAGACAGAAAGAAGGGGCGGGGGCTAAAGTGTAAGCAGGCTGTTTTGAGAAGATTTAAAATAAAAATAATAATATGTACACATACATAGGCTATTATTTACACAGTTATTGTAACAAAAATAAATTTCTCCTTGGGGATCAATTCTGATTCATATTATTATTATTATTATTATTATCCCTTCTACTGCAACTGTTGTTGTTGTTAGATTAACGCGAGTCCCTACGCAGTGCGTGAATGTCTGCACTGTACTGTCTGTACAGTGCAGACATCGGTGAACAAATTTTTTGAACGAATCAATTTAAGGAACTGATTCTAGTGATTCAGTACAGTCAAAAGAACTGCCGATCCCATCACTAGTGCCCCTCCCGAAAATCTCCCAGGGCAACCATTCTCCCGAATTTCTCCCGATTTCCACCCAGGCAACAATATTACCTTAACCCCTTAACAGCCGCATGCTGACCTGAGGACAGCCTGTCGTCACGTCCATTTGTCCTTCATACAAACAGCGTGCCGGCCAAGTCACATAACTTCTACGGCTTTTATTACACACAAGTGAATGCAATGCATACTTGGTCACACTGAGGGTGTCCGTATAAACAACTTTAACACTGTTACAAATATGCGCCACACTGTGAACCCACACCAAACAAGAATGACAAACACATTTCGGGAGAACATTGTAACACAACATAAACGCAATAGAACAAATACCCAGAACCCCTTGCAGCACTAACTCTTCCCGGACGCTACAATATACACCCCACCCCCGCCCCCTCCCCATCTCCCGAATTCGGAGGTCTCAAGGTTGGCAAGTATGGTGTGTGCGTGTTTAAGAATGACTGGTTTACAGTAGCTTTTTATCCCTGTAAAATAATAAAAGATCGAGGTGAAGGCTCTCCACTTTGCAGCTGCAATATTCATTTTCATAATGCATTAAAAATCACATCACCCCCTAGTGGACAATTACTAACACGTGCTTGGATGGACCACAAAAGCCACATAATTAGGTACACTTTCACCGACCGACAAGTACAGCCACGCACACTGCCAGTCAGTCAACATAAAGTAATACATTTAAAAGTAAGCTTTATGCGAAGTTTATGATTTGGTTTAATATTGTGGAGTATACGTCAAGGACGTACAATAAAATAGTTTTTTGTACCTTGACATCGTCGCAATTCTCCGGCTCATGCGGAGTCACAGGCAATGTCAAAACTGTACGAAATTAGACAAAAACAAATAAACACACCGCTTGTATTTAATGTTTGAAAGTAACATTAACGAGAAAGTGGCCATCATCTTACCGCCTTTGATGAGGAGCGTCACAGTCAGCAGAGCAATCATTTTTGGGGACGAAAAAAACGTCAAAATCACTCCGGGGAAAAAGCTTTTCTTCAAGATTTTAATCCTCACTTTCCAGAATATCAAAGGGTTATGGATGCATTCTGGACAATATAAATGTCCTACAGCAAGAATGGACCCGGCAGCCTCCTTTCTTGAATTCCTTTTCCCCTTTCCTTTTGGCGGACACTGCGAGCAGCATCCAACGCGTATTAATGGGAAAGCTGAAGCCGGAAGTGACGACATGCGACACCTGCTCGTAACCACCATGTTGGTCAGGGCGTGTAGCGCACGCATTCTTATACAAAATATTAGGCTATATTTCAATCAAATCTGGTCTATTTTTGCCGCATTTTGGAAAAAAAAATCAAAGTATGTGAAGACCACTTTAATATTTACATGTTATTTTGATGAAAATGCAGCAAAAACAAATGATAAGTTATTGGTAATAGTTTACCTCTTTTTATATTGTACCTTTTTGCTGATTTTTTAAAATGTTGATATATACACACATATACAGTGGGGCAAAAAAGTATTTAGTCATTCACCCATTGATTGTCAATGGGTGGCTGACTAAATACTTTTTTGCCCCACTGTATATATATATATATATATATATATATATATATATATATATATATATATATATATATATATATATATATATATATATATATATATATATATATATATATATATATACAGTATATATATACATATATATATATATATATATATATGTATATATATATATATATATATGTATATATATATATATATATATATATATATATATATATATATATACAGTATATATATACATATATATATATATATATATATATATGTATATATATATATATATATATATATATATATATATATATATGTACATATATATATATATATATATATATATATATATATATATATATATATATATATACATATATATATATATGTGTATATATATATATACATATATATATATATACACATATATATACATATATATATACATATATATATATATATATACATATATGTACATATATATATACATATATATACATATATATATACATATATATACATATATATATACGTATATATACATATATATATACATATATATATATATACATATATATATATACATATATATATATATATATACATATATATATATATATATACATATATAT
>NC_084734.1:49662849-49680349 GCF_033978785.1 Entelurus aequoreus | reverse complement strand
AACATGTCCAAAATCTATTATTTTCATAGCTTGATCATAAAAAACCTGTTTACAACTTTCTAAATATACTTTTTTAACATTATGAGAGCTCTCTCGACATGAAATAAAACCCACACAGTCACCTTTACACTCTGTTAATACGATATAGTACTGCTGTTAGTGGCTTAGCCAATTAGTGGTCACGATACTGAACAGCACACTCGAATTGGTTTGGTCTCACATAGTGGTCAATACTACTGTAGTATTGACATTTTTAGTACATTTAAACATTCTTATGTTTAAAATGCTTAATTTAGGCTAAAATATGTAGAATATGCTTAAAGAAAAACAAACAAACCAAAAAACATCTGTGATGGAATGAAACCACAAACTTTGAAGTGCAATGTGATCATATTTTAGTCTAAAAAATATATATATTTTTTAACTTTCAGTCATTAAATCTAGCAGTAATGTTTTAATCTTTTTTTTCTGAGTAGCCTGGAAATCATGAGCGGTCCCTAAAGTTTGGAACGTACCGTTGCTTTAAAGAATGTTTTGGTTTTAAAAAGAAAACAGTCAAAATAGAGTTTTATAAATATAATAGAATGCTTTCCTCAAGGTGGATTTTACGAGATGAACACAATATAAAAGTTATTGTTGATGTTATGTTGACTGTTGCTTCTCGTTTTGTGGATTTCATTATGGACACTTCGTGACGAGGTTCGACATGAGTGTAAAAAACTTTCTCGTCCAGACGGCTAGAATGACTACCTGTGTGTCATAATCACTTGCTGTGCAAAGTTACAAAAAACCATGATGCCTAAACGCCACAAGAAGCCAGAGCAGCGAGGAGATGACCACCAGCGAAGGAACCTGACGCCTGCGGTGAAGTCTGGGCTGGGCTGACCTGGCCGAGGTCGATCGGGTGAAGATGTACGGATGTTCCTATGGACAAAATATAACACTCTTGAACCCAAGCTTCCATGAATGCAGCATGTGAGATGATCAATTTTAGACCACAACATTTATCTTTGAACTTCTTTATGGCCATTTAGAGGGGAAGTCTATTGATTTTGGATTCACTTTACAACAGATACATATTCCTATAGATTTTCTATGAAATTTGACAAAATACACATTGATTAGATTGCTTATATGTGCTCTTACACTTATTTTGGTAAATTCAGACAAAGTTTTGAATTAAAGGCCTACTGAAATGAATTTTTTTTATTTAAACGGGGATAGCAGATACATTCTATGTGTCATACTTGATCATTTCGCGATATTGCCACATTTTTGCTGAAAGGATTTAGTATAGAACAACGACGATAAAGTTCGCAACTTTTGGTCTCTGATAAAAAAAAAGCCTTGCCCCTACCGGAAGTAGCATAACAACACCGGAGGAAGTGCCTCTCACATTTTCCTATTGTTTACACCAGCAGCGAGAGATTCGGACCGAGAAAGCGACGATTACCCCATTAATTTGAGCGAGGATGAAAGATTCATGGATGAGGAACGTGAAAGTGAAGGACTAGCGTGCAGTGCAGAACGTATCTTTTTTCGCTCTGACCGTAACTTAGGTACAAGGGCTCATTGGATTCCACACTCTCTCCTTTTTCTATTGTGGATCACGGATTTGTATTTTAAACCACCTCGGATACTATATCCTCTTGAAAATGAGAGTCGAGAATGCGAAATGGACATTCACAGTGACTTTTATCTCCACGACAATACATCGGCGAAGCTCTCTAGCTACTGAGCTAACGTGATAGCATCGGGCTTAACTGCATATAGAAACAAAACAAATAAGTCCCTGACTGGAAGGATAGACAGAAGATCAACAATACTACCAAACTCTGGACATGTAACTACACGGTTAATGCTTTCCAGCTTGGCGAAGCTTAGCAATGCTGTTGCTAACGACGCCATTGAAGCTAACTTGCTACGGAACCTCGACAGAGCAATGCTAAAAACATTAGCTCTGCACCTACGCCAGCTCTCATCTGCTCATCACGACCAGTGCTCACCTGCGTTCCAGCGATCGACGGTACGACGAAGGACTTCACCCGATCACCGATGCGTCGGGACGGAGGAAGTCAAGGTGAAGTCGGCGGCTAGCGCATCTGCTATCCTTCTCAAAGTCCTCCTGGTTGTGTTGCTGTAGTCCGCCGCTAATACACCGATCCCACCTACAACTTTCTTCTTTGCAGTCTTCATTGTTCATTAAACAAATTGCAAAAGATTCACCAACACAAATGTCCAGAATACTGTGGAATTTTGAGATGAAAACAGAGCTTTTTGTATTGGATTCAATGGGCTCCGAATACTTCCGCTTCAACCGTTGACGTCACGCGCAAACGTCATCATATCGAAACGTTTTCAGCCGGAAGTTTGCCGGGAAATTTAAAATTGCACTTTATAAGTTAACCCGGCCGTATTGGCATGTGTTGCAATGTTAAGATTTCATCATTGATATATAAACTATCAGACTGCGTGGTCGGTAGTAGTGATTTTCAGTAGGCCTTTAAGGTTCAATGCAATGTCCGATATTAAAGCATATTTCACAGAATATGCCAAATTTAGCTGGAAAAAACCCCCAAACACAGCTGGTTACGATTTCAAATAATTCTCATGTATTTTACATAATTCTTGTAAAAAAACTATTTTGAATGACTGACTTCACACTGCTAAAAATGTAATGATTTAATATGGCAAGTAAACAGAAAGACATGTATAATGTACAGTATTTGTGATATTAAATAAATTGAGAAACTTTTGTTTCTTAATGTCAAGTTATTTAATGGTGTTATTTAATAGTTTTAAATTATAACTATTATGTATAATATTATAATTTAAAAAACAGCTAATCAGTAAAATTAGTTGCATACAAATATTTAAATAGATATTTGTGTTTATTTTATTATAATTAATGGTATAAATATTAGTTTTAATAATAATCATACTATAAAATGATTACCAACATTAAATAGCCAATACAAACATATTTTACTACATATACTATACAAAATAATGATAAAACATCATAATAATGTTTTTAATACTAATATATTTAGTATTTACGACATAATATAATTAATATATATATACAGTATATGTATGTCTATATTCTGCTACAGATGGCAATGTATATACTATGATGGAGAATGCATGGGGTCAAAGTTCACATCGAGACAAGTCTCACCATGGGTGGACAGACGAGGTTGATGGGGTCAGAAAAACTGCTAACAACCGTCTTGTCTCCCTCAGCCTGAAACTGTCCAAACAAACACTTCACTTTCTAAATGAAAAATAAGTAGGAATGAGAGTAGAAACCATATACAGTAAATAAGGTTTATCTAGTACGTGAAAATAAGAACTAAATTAAGGTAAAAAAAGAAACATCTAGTACATTTTAAAAAAAGTAGTAAATTAAATTAAAAAAGAAACAAGTAAATTATATTAAAAAACAGAAGTAGTGAAGTAAAAAAGTAAGTAGTAAATAAAGGTACAAATAAACCAGTAAATGAAAATAAATAAATAAATGACAGTAAAAATATATATATTGTGAATGAAAAGTAAGCAGTAAATAAATGTAACAAAGTAAGTAGTTAATGAAAGTAAAACAGTAAGTAGTAAATTAAAGTAGTAAATGAAATTAAAACAGTAAGTAGTAAATTAAAGTAGTAAATGAAAGTAAAACAGTAAGTAGTAATTGAAAGTAGAAAATGAAAGAAAAACTGTGAGTAGTAAAGGAAAGTAATAATTAGGTAGTAAATCAAATGTAAGTAGTAACCAAAGGCAAAAAAGTAAATAGTCAAGTAAAAAGTAAAAGAAGTGTTTACATGTCTGACCATGTTGTTCCACAGTCCTTTGGCCAGTTCTTCATGGCCTTTAATGGTGAAGTGAAAGCAGTCGTGTGTGAAGAAGCTCATGTCGATCTTGCCGCTCTGCTCATAGACACAAAAAGAAGAGGATTGGAGGAGATGCTGTGACGTCACGGCGTGTGCGGCCTTACCGGGAGGCGAGGAGGGTCGGCGTGTTTCAAGAAGGGCTGCAGGACCACAGCAAAGTCCTCCCTGAAGAAGTGGTTACCATGAAGCAACGCCTCCAATCGCCTCTGAGGACCAGCAGCCAATAGGAGAGCGCCACATGAGTATCATCAAATGATGACAATCAGCATCACCTCGTTAAGAATTATTACCTGGAACTCCAGATTGACCTCCACTAGCTCCCCAAGCTCAGCAGAACGACTCGCTGGCTCGATGAGACAAGAGCAGAAAGATCTAAACAACATAGAACATCAACGTCAACGTAATAGTGTTCAATATTGGTGATATGAGTCCATGGAATCATGTTCAGTATTGATATGATTTCATTGAATCATGTTTAATATTGATGATATGATTTCATTAAATCATTATGTTCAATATTAATGATTTGATTTCAATGAATCATGTCCACTATCGATTACCGGTATATGATCTCATTCAATTATGTTCAATATTAAGGATAGGATTTCATGGAATCATGTTCAATATTGATTATATGATTTCATGGAATCAAGTTTAATATTGATGAAATGATTTCATGGAATCATGTACAATATTAAGGATATGATTTAAACGAATGATGTTCAATATTACAAACCCCGTTTCCATATGAGTTGGGAAATTGTGTTAGATGTAAATATAAACGGAATACAATGATTTGCAAATCATTTTCAACCCATATTAAGTTGAATATGCTACAAAGACAACATATTTGATGTTAAAACTGATAAAAAAAATTTTTTTTGCAAATAATCATTAACTTTAGAATTTGATGCCAGCAACACGTGACAAAGAAGTTGGGAAAGGTGGCAATAAATACTGATAAAGTTGAAGAATGCTCATCAAACACTTATTTGGAACATCCCACAGGTGAACAGGCAAATTGGGAACAGGTGGGTGCCATGATTGGGTATAAAAGTAGATTCCATGAAATGCTCAGTCATTCACAAACAAGGATGGGGCGAGTGTCACCACTTTGTCAACAAATGCGTGAGCAAATTTTTGAACAGTTTAAGAAAAACCTTTCTCAACCAGCTATTGCAAGGAATTTAGGGATTTCACCATCTACGCTACATAATATCATCAAAGGGTTCAGAGAATCTGGAGAAATCACTGCACTTAAGCAGCTAAGCCCGTGACCTTCGATCCCTCAGGCTGTACTGTATCTACAAGCGACATCAGTGTGTAAAGGATAACACCACATGGGTTTAGGAACACTTCAGAAACCCACTGACAGTAACTACAGTTGGTCGCTACATCTGTAAGTGCAAGTTAAAACTCTCCTATGCAAGGCGAAAACTGTTTATCAACAACACCCAGAAACGCCGTTGGCTTCGCTGGCCCTGAGCTCATCTAAGATGGACTGATACAAAGTGGAAAAGTGTTCTGTGGTCTGACGAGTCCACATTTCAAATTGTTTTTAGAAACTGTGGACGTCGTGTCCTCCGGACCAAAGAGGAAAAGAACCATCCGGATTGTTATAGGCACAAAGTGTAAAAGGCAGCATGTGTGATGGTATGGGGGTGTATTAGTGCCCAAGACATGGGTAACTTACACATCTGTGAAGGCACCATTAATGCTGAAAGGTACATACAGGTTTTGGAACAACATATGTTGCCATCCAAGCAACGTTACCATGGACGCCCCTGCCTATTTCAGCAAGACAATGCCAAGCCACGTGTTACATCAACGTGGCTTCATAGTAAAAGAGTGCGGATACTAGACTGGCCTGCCTGTAGTCCAGACCTGTCTCCCATTGAAAATGTGTGGCGCATTATGAAGCCTAAAATACCACAACGGAGACCCCCGGACTGTTGAACAACTTAAGCTGTACATCAAGGAAGAATGGGAAAGAATTCCACCTGAGATGCTTCAAAAATGTGTCTTCTCAGTTCCCAAACGTTTACTGAGTGTTGTTAAAAGGAAAGGCCATGTAACACAGTGGTGAACATGCCCTTTCCCAACTACTTTGGCACGTGTTGCAGCCATGAAATTCTAAGTTAATTATTATTTGCAAAAAAAAATAAAGTTTGAGTTTGAACATCAAATATGTTGTCTTTGTATATAATATGTTGGGAGTGTAGAGCGATTTGGCAAAAAAAACACCCGTCATTTCTGTCAATTTCATGGCTGGCTCAAAGCGTGAACACTCTGTGATCACATACGACCGACAGACAATTCTGGATGTGGATGGATCGGGTCGTTATAGACTGAAAGATGCATGTACGGTGGACCTCCTCGCTAGCATGGGAATACTTTGTGGGCTACATCGAGCGGCCTTTGTAGCAGCGGAGTCAAGTGCTAGCGGTGACCGCCAATGGAGACGACATAAGCGGTGCGAGCGGAAGCAGAAGCGGGGATGCCGAGCTGGGCTAACAACAAAAAGAAAAGCTAACCAAAGAAGCGTGGAGTCTCCGGGTAAGAAGCCATTTAAACTAGAACTAGCCGGCGTCAGGCTGGATAATCCCTGCACACATAGCAATTCTCTTAGAATAAAACACAACTCACATAATGTTTTTTCTTTTGTGACCGTGTCAGAGGCAGACATACATTGTACTGAGGTAGCTAACTATGATGCGTTCAGTTTATCGCAACATCAAGCAAACAATCTGAATATCCCCGTCGTATCAATTCCTAGATATGGTCGAAACTATTTAAAGTGCAATACGCATAATAAACGCAACATTATTAATATTGCTACTTCGGATAATTTCAACAAACAATCCTCAAAACAGCCCACTACCTATAATATGGGCTTTTTAAACATAAGATCATTATATTCCAAAACGTTATTAGTTAATGAAATCATTAGAGACAACAAACTTGACGTCGTTGGTCTCGCCGAGACCTGGCTCAAACCAGACGATTTTTTTGCGCTAAATGAGGCATCTCCTCCTAACTATACCAATACACATGTTGCCCGACCTCTTAAAAGGGGAGGGGGTGTCGCACTAATATACAATGAAAACTATAATCTTACACCTAACCTAAATAATAAATATAACTCGTTTGAGGTGCTCACTTTGAGGTTTGTCACACCGCTGCCTCTCCACCTGGCTGTTATCTACCGCCCCCCTGGGCCCTATTCGGACTTCATCAGTGAATTCTCAGAGTTTGTTGCTGACCTAGTGACGCACGCCGACAATATAATCATAATGGGGGACTTTAATATCCATATGAATACCCCATCGGACCCTCCATGCGTGGCGCTCCAGACTATAATTGATAGCTGTGGTCTTACACAAATAATAAATGAACCCACGCATCGCAACGGTAATACGATAGATCTAGTGCTTGTCAGGGGTGTCACCACCTCTAAAGTTACGATACTCTCGTACACTAAAGTAATGTCCGATCGTTACCTTATAAAATTCGAAGTTCTGACTCATTGTCAACAAACTAATAATAATAATAATAATAACTACTATAGCAGCCGCAACATTAATGCTGCCACAACGACGACTCTTACTGACCTACTGCCTTCGGTAATGGCACCATTCCCAAATTATGTGGGCTCTATTGATAACCTCACTAACAACTTTAACGACGCCCTACGCGACACCATTGATAGTGTAGCAGCGCTAAAGCTAAAAAGGGCCCCTAAAAGGCGTACCCCATGGTTTACAGAAGAAACTAAAGCCCAGAAATTATCATGTAGAAAGTTGGAACGCAAATGGCGTGCGACTAAACTTGAGGTTTTCCATCAAGCATGGTGTGATAGTTTAATAACTTATAAACGCATGCTTACCTCAGCTAAAGCTAAATATTACTCAAATCTCATCCACCTCAACAAAAATGATCCTAAATTTCTGTTTAGTACAGTAGCATCGCTAACCCAACAAGGGACTTCTCCCAGTAGCTCCACCCACTCAGCAGATGACTTTATGAATTTCTTTAATGAAAATTGAAGTAATTAGAAAAGAGATTAAAGACAATGCATCTCAGCTACAACTGGGTTCTATTAACACAGATACGACTGTATATACGACGGATACCGCCCTTCAAAATAGTTTCTCTCTCTTTGATGAAATAACATTGGAGGAATTGTCAAAATGTGTAAATGGGACAAAACAAACAACATGTTTACTTGACCCAATTCCTGGGAAACTTATCAAGGAGCTTTTTGTATTACTAGGTCCATCAGTGTTAAATATTATAAATGTATCACTTTCCTCTGGCACTGTTCCCCTAGCATTTAAAAAAGCGGTTATTCATCCTCTACTCAAAAGACCTAGCCTCGATCCTGATCTCCTGGTAAACTACCGGCCGGTGTCCCACCTTCCGTTTATCTCGAAAATCCTCGAAAAAATTGTAGCACAGCAGCTAAATAACACTTAGCGTCTAACAATCTCTGTGAACCTTTTCAGTCCGGTTTCAGGGCAAATCACTCTACGGAGACAGCCCTCGCAAAAATGACTAATGATCTATTGCTAACGATGGATTCTGATGCTTCATCTATGTTGCTGCTTCTTGATCTTAGCGCCGCTTTCGATACTGTTGATCATAATATTTTATTAGAGCGTATCAAAACGCGTATTGGGATGTCAGACTTAGCCTTGTCTTGGTTTAAATCTTATCTTACTGACAGGATGCAGTGTGTCTCCCATAACAATGTGACCTCGGACTATGTTAAGGTAACGTGCGGAGTTCCCCAGGGTTCGGTTCTTGGCCCTGCACTCTTTAGTATTTACATGCTGCCGCTAGGTGACATCATACGCAAATACGGTGTTAGCTTTCACTGTTATGCTGATGACACCCAACTCTACATGCCCCTAAAGCTGACCAACACGCCGGATTGTAGTCAGCTGGAGGCGTGTCTTAATGAAATTAAACAATGGATGTCCGCTAACTTTTTGCAACTCAACGCTAAGAAAACGGAAATGCTGATTATCGGTCCTGCTCAACAACGACATCTATTTAATAATACCACCTTAACATTTGACAACCAAACAATTAAACAAGGTGACTCTGTAAAGAATCTGGGTATTATCTTCGACCCAACTCTCTCGTTTGAGTCGCACATTAAGAGTGTTACTAAAACGGCCTTCTTTTATCTCCGTAATATCGCTAAAATTCGTCCCAATTTGTCCACAAGCGATGCTGAGATCATTATCCATGCGTTCGTTACATCTCGTCTCGATTACTGTAACATTTCATTTTCGGGCCTCCCTATGTCTAGCATTAAAAGATTACAGATGGTACAAAATGCGGCTGCTGGACTTTTGACAAAAACAAGAAAGTTTGATCATATTACGCCTATACTGGCTCACTTGCACTGGCTTCCTGTGCACCTAAGATGTGACTTTAAGGTTTTACTACTTACGTATAAAATACTACACGGTCAAGCTCCTGCCTATCTTGACGATTGTCTTGTACCATATGTCCCGGCAAGAAATCTGCGTTCAAAGAACTCCGGCTTATTAGTGATTCCCAGAGCCCCAAAAAAGTCTGCGGGCTATAGAGCGTTTTCTATTCGGGCTCCAATACTATGGAATGCCCTCCCGGTAAAAGTTAGAGATGCTACCTCAGTAGAAGCATTTAAGTCTCATCTTAAAACTCATTTGTATACTCTAGCCTTTAAATAGACTCCCTTTTTAGACCAGTTGATCTGCCGTTTCTTTTCTTTTCTTTTCTACTCTGCTCCCAACCCGGGGTGGACCGCTAGCCTGTCCATCAGATGGGGACATCTCTACGCTGCTGACCCGTCTCCACTCGGGATGGTTCCTGCTGGCCCCACTATGGACTGGACTTTCGCTGATGTGTTGGACTTTCACAATATTATGTCAGACCCACTCGACATCCATTGCTTTCAGTCTCCCCTAGGGGGGGGGGGGGTTACCCACATATGCGGTCCTCTCCAAGGTTTCTCATAGTCATTCACATTGACGTCCCACTGGGGTGAGTTTTCCTTGCCCGTATGTGGGCTCTGTACCGAGGATGTCGTTGTGGCTTGTACAGCCCTTTGAGACACTTGTGATTTAGGGCTATATAAATAAACATTGATTGATTGATTGATTGAACTGAATATGGGTTGAAAAGGATTTGCAAATCATTGTATTCCGTTCATATTTACATCTAACACAATTTCCCAACTCATACGGAAACAGGGTTTGTAATATAATTTCATGGAATTATGTTTTCTAATGATGATGTGATTGTATTTATTCATGTGCAATATTAAGGATTTCATGCAATTATGTTTTATATTGATTAAATGATTTCATGGAATAAAGTGTAATATTGATATGATTTTATGGAATCATGGCAATACTGATATGATTTCCTTGAATTATGTGTGTGAATGTGAGTGTGAATGTTGTCTGTCTATCTGTGTTGGCCCTGCGATGAGGTGGCGACTTGTCCAGGGTGTACCCCGCCTTCCGCCCGATTGTAGCTGAGATAGGCTCCAGCACCCCCCGCAATACCGAAAGGGATAAGCGGTAGAAATTGATGGATGTTCAATATTAAGGATATTTTTTTTTTTTTTTTTTTTTTTTTTTTTTTCATTTTTCATTTGTTTGTTTTTTGTTTGCGCCATGCTTTTTTAACCTGTAAAGCACTTTGGTGCAATCTAAAAAGTTGTTGAAAATGTGCTATATAAATAAAGTTGACTTGACTTGACTTGACTTGACTTGATATGATTTTATGCAATTATTTTCTATATGATTTTCAATGGAATCAGATCATTATTATATGATTTGTTGGAATCATGTCAGTCTTAATATGATTTGACGGAACCATGTTCAATATTGATATGATTTGACGGAACCATGTTCAATATTGATATGATTTGATGGAACCATGTTCAATATTGATATGATTTGATTAAATCATGTTCAATATTGATAATATGATTTCATGGACGCTCCAATCAAAGCAGAGATTTTCATTGAAATCAATTCTCATTGGCTCATTCGTGCATATTGAGCAAGTGAATTCTCTTTAAAATGATTTGGGGTGTGTGAGCAAGTGCTGAACATGTTCATTTATGAACAAGTACAACACAAACAATGTTGTACAGTATTAGGAGTAACGTGCTGAGTCAGCATTAAGTGGATTGTAAACAACTTCAAATCACGAGCGGAGTAGTAACATTTTATAGTGCATGCAGAGCTAAAAAAAATAAAATAAAACTGCTGCGTGCTGATCCTTCATCCTACTTCAAATGCAGCTACTGCCATCTTGTGGAGTTCATTAAAAACTGCAGGAGGAGGTTGCCTCCAGCCACCTTTGTACACCACACACCAGACGACTACAGAGGAATTGTTGGGTTTAATTAAATAAAGTTCTTAAATATA
This sequence comes from Entelurus aequoreus, assembly GCF_033978785.1. Classification (NCBI taxonomy): domain Eukaryota; kingdom Metazoa; phylum Chordata; class Actinopteri; order Syngnathiformes; family Syngnathidae; genus Entelurus; species Entelurus aequoreus. Next base: position 49,669,023 of record NC_084734.1, on the reverse strand, counting down.
CAGTTAACAAATCAAGCATGAGTATGTACTATATGCTAATTATGATTATTCTAATGAGGATGTACTGTATGTTGGTGCAAACTCACCTTTGCAGCAGACAGCCTGGTGTGGGCTTGTGCACCTCTCTGAGAGTCTGCATGGGAAGAATCTGCACTACGTTCACAATCATTCGAGGAACCTCAAGGAGCACAAAGACAACACTTTTAATGCAAATGAAAAAAAACAGTTCAATTATTAAGTTTTCATCTTCGGTGACCTCATTCATAAGCATCTCCAATGACACGCTCATGTAGTGAAGGAAGTTCTCTGCTGAGAAGAGAGCCTGCAAGGAACGTCAGCGCTTTATCATAAAACAGTTATATGCTTTACTGTAATCATGAAAAATCATTATGAGTTCATGGAATCATGTTTAATATGTGTAGTATTTCATGGAAATTCCATAAAACAGTCATTCTCAAACTGTGGTAGGCCAAAACTTTTATTTGATTTTTAAGTACAGTGTTATATTTTCCTATGTTCAAACACTGTTGCTGTTCAAACTGTTTGTAATGTTACATTATCCAAAATATTAAATATACTTGTCAAAAAAAAAACCTCTCCCTTGTTTTTAATGAATTCAGCCTGCTACGCTACTGTATTTTGAGGTTGGTTGTTATGGTTGTAATTGGAAAGCAAAGTGTTTTTTAGGTGGTACTTGGTAAAAAAAAAAAAAAGTTTACACCCACTGCCGTAAAATATTGATGTTATGATTTTCATTGTATCATGTTGTAATAGAATCATGTTGAATATTTATATTATTTCATAGAATCGTGTAAAATACTGATAAGATTTCACAGAATCATGTAAAATAATGATTATATGATTTAATGCAGGGGTCACCAACCTTTTTGAAACCAAGGGCTACTTCTTGGGTACTGATTAATGCGAAGGGCTACCAGTTAGATACACACTTAAATAAATTGCCAGAAGTAGCCAATTTGCTCAATTTACCTTTAACTCTGTTAATATTAATAATTAATTATATTTATCTTTGTGGAAACACTGATCATCTTAATGATTTCTCACAATAAATATATATAGAAACAGATAAATATCAATATGCAACACTTTATTTTTATATTTTCTCTAAGTGCACATTTTTCAAATTGAACATTTTCAAATGATCACTTCTAAGACAGTCTTGTGAAATCACAATATCCCATTTTAACTAGCTAGCCACTAACATTTTTTAACAAATCATGAATTACTTTGCACCATGTTTGTACAAATAATAACTCATGTAAAATACAAAAGTAAACTCTCAAATTTTTAAATCATGTCACACTTTGAACTGGACACCAAATCTGTTATCTGTTTCTTTGTCAGTTAGTGGGAAGCCTGGCATTGCATGCTGTTAACTAGTGTGTTGTACTCTGGTGTGTAACTTGACACTGCAACTCTGAGTGAGTCTTGCAGATGTGCATCAGTGAGGCGTGTTCTGTGTTTGTTCTTGATCAAGTTCATGTCAGAAAAGGCTGATTCACAAAGATAAGATTTTTCCTCATTGTTTGCGGAACCTTCTTAATCTTTTGGACATATTTTCACAGCAATCTGGCCTTAAGCTTAATTATGATAAATGTAAAATGTTAAGGATCGGAAATCTAAAGGGAACGTCCTTTCGAATGGAATGCAAAGTGCCTGTTTTGTGGACAGATGGACCAGTTAACATACTTGGTGTTGTTGTCCCAGAAAATCTGGAAGATCTAGGCTCAGTAAATTATGATAATCGACTAAGAAAGCTGGACAAAATTATGCAATTATGGAAAGGGAAATCCGTAACCTTGTATGGTAAAATGTCTATTGCCAACTCGTTAATTATTCCTCAATTTATTTATTTGTTTTTGTCATTACCAGCTCCATCACAAAACTTTTTTAAGTATTATGAGCGGAGGGTCTTCGATTTTGTCTGGAACGGCAAACCAGAAAAGATTAAAAGAAAGGTTTTGTACAAAGAGTATGAATATGGGGGCCTGAAACTTCTCAACCTTGAAGCTATGTGTCTGTCTTTAAAAGCATCAATTGTTCCAAAGATGTATTTAAACATTGAGTGGTACACAAATGTCCTGTTCGACAAAAAACATGTACTGTATCAAAAGAAATTGTATCCTTTTTTACAAGTGATCCCCTCCCAGAGAGTCTGCTGGGAAACATGGCGGGGTTCATAAAGGAAACAATCCACTCATAGTGGTGTTTTCAATTTTATGTGCCAGAAAAAAGAGACGATATTTTGCAGCAGTTAATATGGATGAACTCTAATATTGTAATAGATGGAAAGCCTTTCTTTTGGAAAAATATGTTTGAAAGAGGAATCATTTTTGTCAATGATATTATCAATGAGAATGGTAAAATTATGAAGTATGATGAATTTAGAGCTATGTATGGTGATGCTTGCTCAAGCTTTTCATTTTATCAACTAACTGGAGTAATTGGGAAAAGATGGAAACAAATAATTAATTATGGAACTACTAAATTATTAGTTTGTAAACCTCTAATAAGAAATTCTAGTTGGCAAAAAGGAACTAAAATAAATAGAAAAATATATAATTTTTTTTTAATAAAGAAATCTTTGAAGGCTGCCTCATACAACACAAATGGAAAATGGGAGGACTTTTTTGACTGCCCGTTGCCATGGGATGCCATATTCAAACTAATCTATAAAACCACTATCGATGTGCAAAATCGTTATTTTCAAATTAAAATTATTTATAACTTCTTACCCACAGGGAAAATGTTAAAATTATGGAATATGACAGAGTCAGATGATTGCCGATTTTGTTGTCAGGAGCCTGAATCCACCCTGCATTTGTTTTGGTATTGTCATATTGTGTCTTTGTTTTGGGTGGAAGTTGAAAAAATGTGTTTAAGGATTGGTTTGTTTATGAAGCTTAATGTGGTTTCTGTTATTTTAGGAGAGTTCATTGACAATCATGATTTAGTCAATTTAATTATAGTACTCGGTAAAATGTTTATTTTTAAGGCCAAAAACAGATATTCACTTAGTATTACTTTCTTTAAAACATTTATTCAGTATTTTCTAACTTTAGAAAGTTACATGGTTGAAAACGATAATGATGCCAAAAAACATTAAAAAAAAGATGAGAAGTCCTCAAAGGCTTATTTTGAAAGTATAATTATGTTTATAGATTATATGATATCTGTTGTTGTGTTCCCTAATTTGAGTGACCTGGACATAATCTGGACTGTACATAAATGCTTATTTTGAAAATGTAATTTTGGTTATAAATTATATGCAATCTGTTGTGTTCCCTAATTTTTTTCTGTGTACATGAATGAAGGTGTGTGTTGCTGAGTCCGACTTGGACATTATCTGGACTGGGCCTGGTTTAAAAAACCCTTTAAACAAATCTAATTTCATTGACAACCTGGTCTGTTGAAGATAAGGCCCTTTTTTAAAAAATAAAATAAAATAAGATAAATAAATAAAAAACATTTTCTTGGATAAAAAAGAAAGTAAAACAATATAAAAATAATTACATAAAAAATAGTAATTAATGAAAATGTTAGTGGACCAGCAGCCTATACAATCATGTGTGCTTCAGGGACTGTGTCCCTTGCAGATGTGTTGTCTATGTTGTGGGAACCAGAATATTGGAAATAAATAACCCCTTTTGTGTGAGTGGGTGTGGATGAGTGTGCATGGGGGAGGTTGTTTGGGTTGATGCACTGATTGAAAGTGTATCTTGTGTTTTTTCTATATAGATTTAATTTAAAAAAAAATAAAAAATAAAAAATAAAAAATATTTATTTATTTATTTATTTTTTATTTTTTTAAATTTTTTTTTTAGAACAGGCCCGCGGGCGACTCATCTGGTCCTTACGGGCGACCTGGTGCCCGCGGGCACCGCGTTGGTGACCCCTGATTTAATGTAATCATGTAAAATATTGATAAGATTTCATATAATCACATAAAATATTGATAACATTTCAAAGAATCAGTTCAAGGTACCATGCACACTATTGATTATATTATTATATTGATTATGATATGGTTTCAGCGTATAATGTAAAATAATCATATTTCATGGAATCATGTAAAATATTGATGTGAGTTCATAGAACCATGTACAATATTGCTTTTATAATTTCACAAAATCATGTAAAATATTAATACGTATCATATGATTTCATGGAGCCATGTTCAATATTAATTATATGATTTTATAGAATCATGTACAAATAATTATATGGTTTAATGGAATCATGTAAAATACTGATATGATTTAATAGAATCATGTAAAATATTGTTATCATTTCAAGGAAGCATGCCCACTCTTGATTATATTGCTTATGATTTGAATGTATACTATTATTTAAAATAATCATTTGATTTCATGGAATAATGTAAAATATTGATATGAGTTCATGGATTCATGTGCAATATTGCTTATATAATTTCTAATCATGTAAAATATTAAGTATGATATAATTCCATGGAACCATGTTCAATATTGATTATGATTTCATGGAATCATGTAAAAAAATAAGTACAGTATATGATTTAATGGAATTATGTTCATCATTGACTATGATATGGTTCCATTGAATTATGTAAAATTATATTTTATGGGATGGATGTTCAATTTTGAAGATATGATTTTATGGAATCATGAGGGACAAGCGGTAGAAAATTGATGGATGGATGTATATATTGATGGATATGATGTCGGAAAGATTTACTTTGTCTTTGCAATAGTCACAGATGTCGTTCATGCCCATAAGGATGGTCAGAAGCTTCCAGTCCTTCTCGAAGTTCAACCCCTGCAGGACATAAATAATAATCCTAATTATATCAATAATACATGAATAAAGCAAGAGTGGGCATAAAGTACAGCAAGATTGCTTGATTAAACCATATAAATATGTAATGTAACATGCAATAATATAATAGTTCTGCCATCATATTCGTTTGATTGAATTTTGACTTCAGATTTGATCAAAACTCAAACTTAAGAACACCAAAAAAAATAGTTTTTTGTTTTTCTGTTCTCACTTTCACAAAAGAGACCAGTGGGCAGAATTCTGAGTGAAAAAAAAAAACTGAAATTAAAAAAGAACAATTGTTTGTTATGGTAAACTTATTTTTACACTTGTAAGTCAAGTAGAGAGTAAAAAATGACATGTGATGTCTGATTTTTTTTTTTTTATTCTAAAAGTGTTTCAATATTTTTTGAGTGGTTTAGAAACACTTTGACAACCACAGTTTGATTCATTTTGATAAAATTAGGCACTTCTACATCATGAATAATATAGCTACAATCTTATATTTAGTACTCATGTGTAGTATAAAGAAAGTTTGAACCTGGGACAGATAAATTCTATGACAAAGTAAGTTCCACTGCTTTGTACCACTTCATTTTACACTTGCATGATTCATGTATCGAACATTGAAATCTTAAAATGGACAAAGTGTGATCCTGAAACAGCCCAATTGTATTTGCACTGTTTGAAAACATGAAGACATCTTTCATTTGCACACGAACCTCGTAACCTCTGAGCGTGTCAATCAAATGCCTCGTCTGGCTGGGGAGATTGCTAGACGGAAAAAGAGGAAGATTATTATTATAAATTACACGCAAATAAATTTTAGCTTGACAACACGATGAAGAAGGCAAACCAGCAAGTGTGTCGGTTGCCATGGCAACAGAAAAAGCAGGCGGACTTCAAGGCTGCAACCTTACAAAGTGTTGTGTCCTGTCACAGCCAAATTGAGGCCCGTCTGGCTGATGTGGGCCTCCATGCCGTGGACCGTCTTCCCCCGAGCAGCGCCCAGCAGGCTGGGATTGAAGAGCTTGATGATGTCTGACACACACACGCACGCACAGGAAGTGAGCGCTTAGCGAGGGGGCAGGTCACGAGGAGGACAAACTTACTGGGCAAAGTGATGACATCCTCAAACGAGCCGTAACCTCCAATGCTGAGAGACAAGACAGGAATTCAGACAACACTGGACAGTTCATTAGGTACACCAGCACGGGTCAATAGGAATCTTCCATTACAAAATCGACGCTTTTTTTGATCGACACTGCCAAGACATGCAGTCACATCGAAAAATATTGATCACTTCTAGCATTTGTCACCTGACTTAGGGGTCAAAATATTAGAAACAGCTCATCA